>NC_041393.1:537576501-537584366 GCF_002162155.2 Triticum dicoccoides | reverse complement strand
GAACAGTAAATGGCAGGCGCGGAAATTGAGGGGGCATGATCATTATCTTAACAACAAAAGTTCCTTGATTCTCGGAATGAAGGATTAATGCAAAGATCTATGGTGATGTCATAAGGTTTTTTCTGGGATTTATAATGTGATGTCATCTCTCTGTTATTGCGGGTTATATAAAGCTTGTTAGGTTAAGAGTTAAGAAAAATCAAAGGAGTTACTGAATGAAGATTGACATGAACAAGTTCAAATCAATCTGGGGCCTAATGTTGAGGATATAGGCCCGAGGTGTGACCTGCCCAGGAGGGGCCGGGCTACACCGTTGGCGGCTTAACATGAAGAAGGCCCAAGTAGGCCTAAGAAGATGAAGTGTGAAGATGGCGGCTCATAGGAGTGGGCCTGGTGAAAGCCCAAGACCTGTACATGTGAACCACCATATGGAGACTTGTCTGTTAAGATAAGGCAATTTAGAAACTAGGTTGGTCACGTTGTGTCATCTGGCTCGGACTCTTGTAAGCCATCGGGCTTCAACCTGTGTATATAAAGGCAAGACCCGACGGCGGCTTAGGCCAAGAAACAATCAATCGAAAGCTAGGTCAAGTGTATTCCCTCCCTTGTAATCGAAAGCAATACAACTAGAAGCAGGACGTAGGATTTTACCTCGTTGAGAGGGGCCGAACCTGGGTAAACTCCTTGTGTCCTTTGTCCTGTTCAACCCCTTCAAGCTAGCCTACGTTGCGATGGCTCCACACCTAAGCCCTTTCACAAGGGCATCTACCGTGTTAAATCCACGACATCCCCCAAGGATCAGGCAACATAGATCTATTTCCAAAATGCAACTTTTTCATGTTTTATTGGGCCGCAAAAAAACCCACCGGTCAATCTATGTTCTTGCTCCACAAAGAAGTAAGGCAACTGACAGACCAGACATGGGCAGCAGCAACGCTCACCTGGAATCCTTCCGACCTACTCCTCCTAGGCGCCTTCTTGAATTTCGAGAGGCAAGACCTGCAATGGCCGTGCAGTATATATCAAGGCAGAACCATCAAGCCACCGGCACTGATTGGTGAGCAGCTGCATTGTTTACTCCTGCAATGGGAGGTAGAGGAGTAAGATTTGATGCAGAATGTGAAGAGAGATGTGATTCGGTGGGTGGAAGAGAAAATGTCGGGGAGAAGATCCCCTCTACTAAATCTAGCACTGAAGGAAAAATAGTGAGGGTGATTAATCCTCTTCTTTCATGTGCATTAATGGCTGGCGTTTCATATCGTGAGTGAATAGTGTGTCGGTTGGAAGAGAGAGCAGCGGCGAGCGAGGTTGGAGCGAGGAAGATGACGCCTAGTCGCATCGATAAACTACAATTACATGGGCTCACCCGACGCACCAAAAACCTAGCCGAGCCTACATGGGCTTGCACCAATGACAAAGCCAGGCATGTACTGATTTATTGGACCTGAAAACCCAGTTGTTGTCTTATGCGTGAGTACACCTGCAGCACAGCCAACAAAAATCGAGTCGTAGCGCTAAGAGGATGAAGCCAACGAGCAGGACCTCCTGAAAGACCGAAGCGGTATTTTCCACTTTGCGGTGGCAAGTCTCGGTAATATCATTCACTTATGATCAAACGACTGCCAATGCTTAGTTATACTACATCAACGACTATAACAATTCAGATGACGTAGCTTCATGAGGATCCAGGAAAATCAGCTAGTGGGGTGCCCCTATTTAGATATAGAAGATACATAAGTGAGCCAGTAATTTGAGAGTATTTCAAATGATCTCTAGCAATTCTTCGATTCTTTTGAAGCGGCATGCTAGCATCATATGGTGTTGGAGAGGGCTTGCAGTCAATATAGCCAAAGTGACTCAAGATCTTTCCACATAGTGAGATTGAAGCAATGTAATCCCACCATCATCATCTCTTAACAACTTAATGTTTAGAATAACATCAACTACTCCTAAATCCTTCATCTCAAAATGGCAAGATAGGAAATCCTTGACCTCCTTAATAACATTCAGAATTGTTCCAAAAATCAATATGTCATCAACATATAAGCAAAGGATAACCCCCTCGCCCCCGCCATGGCGATAGTATACACATTTATCAGCTTCGTTTACAACAAAGCCTGCAGCTGTTAAAGTTCTTTCAAACTTCTCATGCCACTGCTTAGGTGCTTTCTTAAGTCCATAAAAAGACTTCAACAATTTGCACACCTTTCCTTCCTGATTGTCCACTATAAACCCACCTGGTTGTTCCATGTAAATTTCCTCGTCCAACTCTCCATTTAGGAAAGCAGTCTTAACATCTATTTGATGAACAGGAAGACCATGTGAGGCATCTAATGAAAGTAGTACTCAAATAGTGGTCAGTCGAGCTACAGGTGACTAAGTATCAAATAAGTCTTCACCCTCCTTCTGGGTATAACCCTTCACCGCGAGTCGTGCCTTGTACTTCTCAATAGTACCATCAGGCCTAAGCTTCTTCTTGAATACTCATTTGCATCCTATAGGTTTGCACCCATTAGGAAAATCAGTGATATCCCAAGTTTCATTTGCCAAGATGGAATCCATCTTACTACGAACCGCTTCCTTCAAGTAGTCAGCATCTTCAGATGCATAGGCCTCTGAAATAGAGTTGAGAGTGTCATCTATGAGATACACAAGAAAATCATCACCAAAATACTTTGTAGTCCTCTGTATTTTGCTCCTTTTAGGAGTCTCATTATTGTCCTCCACGGGATCTTCAAGATGTTGCATCGGAATGGTAGGTTTAGAAATTGCAACTTCATCCCGACTCGATGAACTAGGCAACTCCTGATTTGATGAGCTACCCATATCCTTCATGGGGAAGATATCTTCAAAGAAACTCACATCATTCGACTCCATGATTGTGCCAACATTCATGTCTGACACCTCATATTTTACAATCAAGAATCTATAACCAATGCTATGAAAATCATACCTAAGGAACACACAATCTACAGTTTTTGTTCCAAGCTTGCTTTTCTTTGGAATTGGCGCATTGACTTTCGCCAAGCAGCCCCAAGTTCGTAGGTAAGAGAGTTTCAACCTTTTCTTCTCCCATTCCTAGATGGAGTTATATCTTTGTTCTTTGTGGGAACTTTATTTAGGACATGACATGCAGTCAATATCACCTCCCACCACCATGCCTTGAAGAGACCCGATGTGTCTAACATGGCGTTAACCAAATCAGTTAGCGTACGGTTCTTTCTTTCGGCTACCCCATTTGACTAAGGTGAATAGGGAGGCGTCCTTTCATGGAGTATACTATGTTCCGCACAAAAAGAATCAAATTCATTGGAAAAAATATTCTCCACCATGATCAGACCTACGCCTCTTAACTTTACGATCAAGGTGGTTTTCCACTTCAGCTTTGTAGATCATGAAAAAGTTCAAAGCCTCATCTTTTGATTTCAAAAGATACACATGGAAGTATCTAGTGGAGTCATTAATTAGCATCATAAAATATTTCTTTCCACCTTTTGTCAAAACACCATCCATTTCACAATTATCTGAATGTATGAGTTCTAGTGGCGCAAAATTTCTTGTTTCCGTAGGTATGATACTTATGAGGTTGTTTAGCTTGCACACAGACTTGACACTAAGATCCCTTAACAATGGTGAAATTAGGGATTAAGTTCAACTTTGCTAGCCGCGTCATGCAACCAAAGTTAACATGGCAGAGACGTGAATGCCAGACATTTGATTCACTATTGTTGCAAACATGATTAACAACTTTATCGCAAACATCTGACAAGGATAAGCGAAACAAGCCGCCTGATTCATAGCCTTTACCAACAAAGGTTTCACACTTGGATATTACAAATTTATTGGACTCAAAAACAACTTTGTAGCCATCTCTACATAGAAGAGATTCGCTAACAAGATTTTTATTAACGGAGGGGACATAATGCACATTCTTCAGCCACTGATCTTCCCCGAACTAAACTTCAAGTTCGTCGTGCCAACACCACAAACAGAAGCACCATCGGCACTGTGGAAGTCCCTGCGGTCTGATATGAAGAAAACATAGAAATATCACCGCAAACATGTACATTAGCACCCATGTCAATCAACCAATAAGGAGAATGACATACTAAAAGAAAAGTGGGAAATATACCATACCCAGCATCCTTCATGTCAATGTCACCGATGATGACATTAGCGGTCTTGCCGCCTTTCCCATGTTGACGCTTGTCATAATGGTTAGGGAAACTAGAAGCCCAATGACCAGGATCTCCCCACACATGACAAACACATTTCTTCTTGTCAGTCTTCTTCTTGAAGTTGGTGTGCTGTGAAGCCTTGTTATTCCCATCAAACTTCCCTTTACCATCAAACTTTCCCTTGTTCTTGAACTTGTGGGGCTGGAAGTTTTTCTTTCATGCCAGATTGGCACTAGAACCTCCCTGAATACCTCAAGCACGTATGTCTTTTGCTCTCACCTTTTCTTCCACATCAAGAGTACAAATGAGATCCGAGACGGAAAATTCATGCCTCTTATGCTTCAGAGAGGTAGAAAAGTTCCTCCACGAGTGAGGAAGCTTAGTGATGATTCCTCAGGCAACAAACTTATTTGGTAACTTACAATTGAAGTGCTCAAGTTCTCTAGCAAATGACTGTATCTCGTGAGCTTGCTCTACCACGGAGCGCTCATGAGTCATCTTGTAGTCATAGAATTGTTGATATACAACTCAGTGCCGGCATCTGAGACCCCAAACTTGGCTTCGAGTGTGTCCCACATATCTTTGCCATTATCAATTGACACATAAGTATGAACTATGTTCTCGCCAAGAACACTCAAGAGAGCAGCCTTAAACAAGGTGTCAGTTTTCTGAAAAGTTTTTTCCTGCTAAGGATCAAGAACTCCTTCAGGTTTGCCAAGAGTAGCGACATAGAAGCTCATGGTTTGAAACCATAGGATGGCTCTCACATTCCATCTCTTATAATGCACACCCTCAAACATAGGAGGCCTCACGGAAGTAGCAAAACCACTCGGGGTAAATTGCCTATAATAAGGTTTTTGGATTGTTGAAAATATGAGCAATTTACGAAGTGATTTTATTAACAGAAAAGTAGATAAAACATGACTATCATAGCTGAGATGAAACAAGTTGTGCAGTCTAAAAGAGAGAAGGTAAATAGCATCTGCACATGTGAATTAGAACAAAACATATGTAGAACAGATACTAGAAAGAGAAACAGTTGCAGGATCTCAAACAGAAAGAACATGATTACGTACGGAGCATCGACATAAGCATTGATCTTGGGGTCGATGTCCTCACCGTCCATGTCGTCGAAGAGGTTGTCGACGTCGGGGAGAAGTCATGGTTGGGGAAGTGGTCGTCGGCGTTCGGAGTGTCCCTGATGAAGAAGTCAGTAGTTGCGCATAGCGCTCCTCAAAAACCTTATCACCCTTCTCCCATACATGACTCAAAGAGGTGGGGTTTCGGAGGCCTACTGTCCCGACTTGGGGTGCATGCCACAAGCCGGGATGGGAAAGAACCTAGCAATAGCTCAGAGGTTGGAACTTGGTGGCGAGAGGGAGATGATGTTTAGGTGTGTCTCTCTGGAGAGGAGTGACCTCTCTTCTATAGGCACAGGAGAACGAGGCGAGTGGGCAATGACGGAAGGTGAAACGAAGAGACAGAGACGAAGCGTATAGCCAGCAGCCGAAGGGATGCACCGTTCGCATTCAATCTTCACTATAGCAAAAATCTTTTCAGCTTCCATGTGACCTATCATATACCAGTCGTGCGCAGCAAAAATTTAGACATCGGCTCGGCTCATGTGGCACGGCGCGGTGGGTGGCGGAGGAGGAGCGTGCGAGTATGTCCCTCTTGTTCTCATTCTGATACATGTGGGGAAACATCCTCCCTTATAAGGAGGTCTAACTCCTACCAAACTAGAATGTGGGACTAAACTTTAGTCCCACCTCTTGCCTTGCACGAATGGGCTAAGTGGGCCTTTAGGATTTATTAAGAATTTCTGAAAATGCTATTGGGCTGATCCAAAAGTAGACTAAATCCCAGCAGTTTTGCTAATGGCACTGTACATATTGTAGTAAAGGAAGATTGCACGATAAATCACGAGTGGACATGCAGCCACGCAAGGATGAAATCTAGGACATTAATAACTCAGAGATTCATGCAGTTTGCATACCATAAATCATGTATAATTTCTTCCTGCAAGTTGCAAAAATGGTATTAGGAGCGCATCTCAGAGAACAATAATTGAACCGAACCCACTAGGCTAACAAGATAGTTAATCTCTCATTTATTTGGAGCATATGTCCAACGGCAACCTGCACCACCACTCTGCATTTTCTCTCAACCCATCTCATCTCGTAGCTCCTCATTTTTCTTGCATAGTTCTTGCAATCAGTTCATGTGCTCCACCTCCATACCTTACTGTTACATCAGCTCCTCTATCCCATGGACAGCCCAAGGACATCGCTCTTCTCCCACTAATTTGTTGTCCAAACATGCGGCTGATGATGAGTGTGGTGGGGTTCAGAACAACAGGGCACCTCCATGGCCATGTGAGGGGAGAGGGAGAAGCCCATGGTTGTTAAAATGTAAAATCGTTTTTTTAGTTCATTGCCACCATGAGTGGACCTCGTACGTCCACCTCTCCTCAAAAATAGTGCTCCATAATGTATCATCTTCAAATTCATATCCTCCACACCCTCCTAGAGTAAACATGAATCCATTTTGGCCTTTTGCAAGCTCCATTATCTACCAGGTATGTTAGATATGAGAGTTTAACATTTGAGGAAGAGAGGGAAATGAAGGGGATGTGCCTGAGGTCGAGGATGGCACGTCGTTACGAAGTAGCATTATGGCCCATATAACACCATGCATTAAGTGCATCGGAGGTTACACTCGTTTGTGTTGAGTAGCTGGCCAGCGACAACATTTATCAGGGAGAGTATCTGCAAAGCGTCACTTGTCCCACACATTTTTTTCCAGTGGTAACATTAGCTTGCATCTAGCATATTGGATTGACCATGAGGGTTTAAGTAGCTACCGCAAACATGTTTGTTTAAATTATGAATGCTACCCACACAAAAAATTAACTTTGAATGCTGGTTTTTGTTATTACGTTAGGCTAACATGTGTTAATGTTGAAGTAGCACTCCCATGACCATGATCATGCATTTGGGCCCCTAAAATCTTGATGTACATAATTACTTGATTTTGCTGATATGAAACCTAGTCTAGCTAGACATGCACTAACAATGGTAGAGCTAAGCAAGCTAATAATGATAATCACATTAGTCCACAGGCGCATTGAGTGAACTATTAAGACGTTGCACCCCATCCCAGTTACTCATTTAAATGGGCTGCATACTTTCTACAACATTCATTAGATCCCCCTCTTGCATTTATGTATCAGTAGTTCATACATGCATTTCAGCAAGAGGAGAAACTGGTAGTATGTACAAATGTTGTATGCTCGCTCACCTATCCCTACGTGTTGCCGCAGTATTCAATTAATCACTATATTAAGTGCTAATCGCATATCAGCATCCATCGGTCAGGATAACATCCTCGCGTGGCACCATGTCCTAAAAATTCACGTCCAAGATTGCGTGAACAAGTTGTGTAAAACATGGTTTCTGGTACCATCCGATAATGTTAAGTCGGTGGTAAGCTCGAAATTTCGATGATTTAATAAATGCAACAAGTTCCCACTTAAAAAATATTTGTAGTGTCATCCACAAAAATAAAATATTTGTAGTGGAACGGAGTCATACATTGCACTTAGAAAATGAGGGAAAAGGAGCCAGACTGCTGATTTCCGAAACACACAACTGGCCCAGCGGTGGAGAACGGAAATAATAATGAGGA
>NC_041393.1:537519002-537576337 GCF_002162155.2 Triticum dicoccoides | reverse complement strand
GGGGATGAGTGGCGCCTTCAAGTATACCAACGATCTTACTCACACCACACGAGCTTTAGGTTACAGCTTGCCGCAGGAATCGCTGCACTCGAGCTCATCATGGTCGCCGCGTCGTCTTGCAGCTGAGCTATCATCACTTGGTAAATAGCGCATTGCTTGTTCGAGAAGATGTGCTCATTCTTTTATTTCCATTAGTGTACTGATGATTCACCGATCTTACCAAACTAAGGTTGAAGTACGAGAAGATCTGCTCGTTCCTTTCCTTCCATTAGTGTAATGATGATTCACCGTTCTTACCAAACTCTTATGTTGAAGTATGAGGATGTACTCGTTCCTTTCCTTTCATTAGTGTAATGATTCACCGATCTTACCAAACTCTTGGGTTGAAGTAGATATAGGATGCTGCCCAAGAGAACTCGTCAACAAATGAATATACACAATGGTTTTACCAAGGTTCAGGCCATCATATGGGTAAAGAACTATGCCATGTCTACTTTTTTTATTAGGATTTCTATTTCCATGCCCTGGTTCCTTAGTACTGTTCAGTTTTGCCCCACTGTCGTAACATTTCTCGCTTTTCCCCTCCTCTTTTCGCTCAAGCATCACAAATGCTCAAAGAGAGCATTTCCATCAGGTCAAAGCCCGTTGGCCGTTACTAGGATGTGTTCCTGATGAGAGCAAGTACAATAAGGTGATCTAGGCGGGCTGTAAGACATTAAATATTATATTCTTGCTTATTTGGAAGAGAGAGAAGAGGAGAGAGAAGAGGAGAGAGAAGAGAAGCCGGCTACTAGTTAACAGCCGGCTGCAGCACGTGCTCCTAGTTACTTTGTGAGAGAGTGGGGTGGGCCATGTATCAACAAAGTAGTACATATTTATATCTAGCTATTGTACTTGTTGGCTATAAGCTTGACTATATATGACATGACAACATCATATAGCCAGCAGCTGGCTATATTATTAACCATGCTCTGAGTAGGACTCGGTGAAAATGCTAACAAGTGGGGCTGGGTTGCATCATCCAGAGAATCCAACCAGTGGGTAAAGTCAATAGTTGACTGTGCCAAGTCAAACCTTACAGCAAGGCCCACACGTCATCTACTCGTAGGCTATTAGCGGTTTAATTAACCCTAACAACATCATTAACAGAGGAGGGGCCATATGCCCGTGACTCAGGGTTAAACCCAAATAAAAATAAACCTGGCGTAAATTAGCTAGTGGGGCCTGGTGTCAATGACCCAGGGGGTTGGTTAGCGGGTTAATTTGTCCCTAATGATGGCTCTCACTCGTGCGTGGCGGATGCTCACTGGAATGGCGCTATGAGCGGCAGATCGATGTGCTGAGGGCACCAAACCGCAGCTCTCACTGGTGCGCATCTACGAGATCAAGCGGGAGGCCGAGGGGTCACTGGAATCGTCAGGAACAAGAGTTTCGCAGCGGCTGGAGCTATGGCATCGACGGAAACGATGAGGCAGTGCGCTAAAAGGGCGGCCAAAGATGGCTATTACTTCCTAAGAGTTTCTCTAGCACGACTGTGCTCGGTTTTCTCAGGTTGGGTTGCTTGTGATGGTGATGGCAAGCGTGGCGGCGGCAGCAATCAATGGAATTCCCTATTCGTCGTTCTCTGCGGCAAACAGACGCTCCTTCGCACAGGCGATCAGACGATCGTTCGGTTTTGGGCCGGCCCGTCTGCGCGTTTTCAGCGTTCCCGGGTTTGGGGACCTTCTGAAGGTTCCCAGCCGATTAATGATTGTGAAATTTTGTTCGGAATTTAACAAAATGTTCATATTTTTTCAGGATTTGTTCACAAATTCAAAATATGGTCCTGTTTTTACCTTTTTCAACAATTCAAAATATTGCTCACATTTTCAAAAAAACTTGTCTGTTTTATCAAAACTGATCGTAATTTTAAAAAATGTTCCGGTTTTTCAATATTTGTCCACAACTTCAAAATTGTTCCTTTTTTAAATTTGATTACATATTCAAAAAATGCTAAAAAAATTGAAACTCGTGTGTGTTCCTAAAAAACGTTCTTACATTTAAAAAAATATTCAAAAATTACAAAAAAAGATCAAAAAAAGGAAAAATAACCGGATCTGGTGATGTTACTAGTTCTATAGTATTCGCATTGCAAAATCACCACGAGCATCAATTAGGCGTTGTGGTTAGGTACCACGTTCTACAAGTGCGCGGTTGTGAGATCGATTCCTCGCTGAAGCTTTGCGTTTTCTTTCGTTTTTACACCGCTCGCTGCCTGTGTGGGCCGGCCCAGTCGGGGGGCGCCCTGTGCGAAGCCCCGGCTGGTTGCCGCAGTAAGCGGCACATAGGTGCTCCCGCAATCAATCACGGCGGGGGAATTCTAGAGGACAGGCTCGAGCTAGATAGGATAGGGGAAAGAGGGAGATGCTCATAGTAGTGTTGATGGTGCAGATGGTAAGCTCGGGGATGACCTGGCGGTGTCGAATCGGTGGTGGCGGCGATCGGGCCCCAGCGGCGAAGTCGGCGGCTACAAGAATGCGAGCTAGAGGAGAGGAGTAAGGCCAGGGAGAGAGGAACAATACAGAGGAGGAGCCTGCACATGAAGGAGACAAGGACGGGGAGGAGCAAGCAAACGGGAAGGAGGTTGCAACCTCGGGCGCGCGTGCCGACACGACCTCATTCCTACTAGGGAAAATCCTATATGACGCATTCTGCGTCACGATGTCGACCTTTCGCACAGGGAGGTCGCCATCTAGCGTTGAGATGGGCCGGCCCGTTCATGTGTTCTTCGTTCCCGGTTTCGGGACGCTTTTAGGAGGTTTCAGGCGGTCTTTTCCGGTTTTAGGAATCTTTTAGAAGGTTCCTAAACCGGGTCTTTTAATTCTTTTTGGTTTTCTTTTCGTATTTTGTTTTTCATTTTTTTATGTTTCTTTTTTCCTTTTTTTGTTCTTCTTTGTATCCTTTTCAGTTTCCAATTTTAAATAAATTCAGAATTTCATAATTTGTTTGGAATTTCAAATTTAGTACAAATTTCAAGCAATGTTTGGAAAAATTGAATTTTGGTCATGTTATAGAAAAAAATAAAATTTTGATCATAAAAAAAGTAAAAAATGTTCAGATTTACAAAAGTTTGTTCACATATAGAAAACTTGTTTCTATTAATAAAAAGAATGTTCGAGTTTCAAAATTTGTTCGCATTTTTAAAAATGTTCAGATTTTCAAAATTGTGTTCACATTTTGAAATTCCGTTTCCATTAATTAAAAAATGTTCAAGTTTCAAAACTTGTTTGCACTTTCAAAAACTGTTCAGATTTTCAAAATTTTGTTCACGTTTTCAAACTTTGTTGCCATTGTACAAAAATATTTCGAGTTCCAAAACTTGTTCACATTTTCAAAAAAAGTCCAGATTTTTTTTAAAAAAATCACATTTGAAATCTTGATTAAATTATTTCAAAAAATGTTTGATTTTCAAATCTTGTTCGCATTTCCAAAAAATGTTCACAATTCGAAATAATGTTCGCATTGCCAAATTTTGTTCAGAGTTACAAAAAATGTTCCCCTTCTCAAAAATTGTTCACAGATCCAAAAATATGTTCGCTTTCTTCAAATTTTGTTCCAAGTATCAAAAAATGTTTGCTTTTTATATTTTTGGTTTAAAATTTTATGAAATGTTCTTGTTTTTCAAAATTTGTTCAAGATTACAAAAAAAACTTTGCTGTTTTTCAAAAATTTGTTCACAGGTAAAAAATGTGCAATACTTTAAAATAATTATTCGCTATTTTTGGAATTGTTCGCGTTCAAAAAAACATACAGGTTTTGAAAACGAACTGCGTTTTTCCTGCAAAAAAAAGAATGAACTGTGTTCGAACTTCTAAAAGAGTTTAAATCTGTCGTGGATTATGTTCTTATAGTGTTTGCTGCTTACCATTTCCAGAGAATGCGTAGTGGTGCAATGGCTAGCACGTGGGAACTAAACGGGAGGTCTTGAGTTCGATTCTCCAGCCGCCCTCAGTTTTTTGCGTTGTATTTTACGCCTGTAGCTGCTCCTTCATGGGCCGGCCCAAACGAAGCACCCCCTGTGCGAATGATAGAATGCGGCACAAGGTTGACGGCGCTTCGGCTCAAGTGGGCTCTGGTGGGCTGGCCATTTGCAAAGGTAAGGTCTTGAGTTTAAATCAATATCTCTCTTTTAATTTGTTTTGTTTTATTTCATGTTGCTGTTTTTGATTTGAAAATGTTTAGTATTCAAATTAATGCCAACTCATCTAAAATTTTAAACGTGACTCATGTGGACCCATCCAAGTGCAATAAATTATTTGAGGCGTTTTGAACTTATATTTTAATCTATATGAATATAAATCCAAATTCAAATACAATATTGATTTAAATTCAAGACCAAGATGGTTCCTTAAGAATGTCCAAAGTTATTGTTAACGCTTGTAAAAAACCTTGGCACTCTCATTTAAAAAAAATGTTATTGTTAACTTTTTCAAGATTTTTCCCCATTTCGTAATGCAAAAAATGAGAGTGCCAAAGTTTTCATTTTTTAGTGCAAAAAATGGGAGTCTCCAATATTGTCTACGTTTTTACAGTCCCAAAATATCTTTAATTTAGACATAAAGTTTCCATATTTTTGTTACAAGAATAAATAAATCATTTTCTAGTGCCAAAAGATATTTCTTTTGTGAAGCAAGTACCACAAATAAGATTGAACATTGGACTTCTGCAATTTTCACACAAATTAGACAATATCAGATGCCTACTTTTGAAAGATTTGAATTTTTGAGCTTTTTTGCTATATTCCATTGATTAAATGAAATTATGGGCATTTGCAAAAAATCAAAATTGAATTATAAGTGTGTTATAGTTTGGTTCCAGAAACTGGTAAAAATATTTTAAGGTACTGAGATAGGATTATATGTAGTATTCACAAAAAAAGTTTAAAGATTCAACTGGGTTCTTTGAATAGCCATGTTGATAATACCTACTCCATTTTGAAAAAATAAAAATAAATAAAAAATGAAATCCTTTTGTATGGAGTCCTTTCATGTGAACTTGTTTCCAGGAAAAATGATAAACTAGGAATACAATGATTTCTTAAAAAAGGTGTTCACAAAATGGACTACCATCTATGAATGTTCATGGCTTTCAAGCCAAATGACCAAGTTTATGGCCATATCCATGTCATATTTTAATATAAGTTGATGATATTTGGCACAAACATGGGGCTTAGCATGCCAAAGAAAAAGGATTGCCAAAGGGAGTTAACCCATTTTTGTTACAAAAGAAAATGAATCATTTTTATGTGCCAAAAAATGTTTTTTCTGAAGCAAGTATCACAAATAAGATTGAAAATAAGACTTTTGTCATTTTCACACAAAGTAGACCATATCAGAGGCCTGCTGCCAAAAGATTTTGATTTGGGACTTTTACATTTGTGTCCCTAACTCGAACCCACTACTCAGATTTACCTTTAATTTTAAAGTGTGCTCAAATTTAACCCTCTGCCGTTAGTTACCCTTATAGAAATGCCCTTCTATGCCGTTACCGTCCGGTCAAACTGCTTTGACCATCTCTTAGATGTTTTTTGGACATATTTGCCCTTCTGTGCACATGTCACTTACATGTGGGACCTACACCATAGTAAAGACAAAAAAGAACTCTCTCTCTCTCACACTTACACATGGGACCTACTCTAGAGTTTAAAAAGAAAAACTCTCTCACACACACTTTCTCGCACTTACAAGTGGACCTAATTAAAAAAAATCTCACACAACTCTCTCTCCCTGACATGTAGGACATGGGACCCACTGTCAGGGTCAACACCGGCCTACATCTGGTCAGGGCGAGACTTGGCAGCTTGGCCGGTCGCTGTCGCCAGCATGGGGCGGCGTGTCTGTGTGTGAGGAGCAGGGGAAAGGCTCGGAGTGGCTTTGTGGAGACCATGGAGGGGGAGGACACCGTTCCGGCATAACACCGCCGCCAGCAGCTATTATCGGAGCAAACGCTCCCGTGCGTCTCCAACGATCTAGGAGAGCATGTCGCGGTCTTGGTGATCTCCTGGTTAATTCGGCCCACACACGAAGCCTCCTCCTGCCCTATAGTGCATTGCTCAAGGTTCGCCTGAGAGCATCTTAGAGCTCTGCTGAGGACGCTATTGCTAGTCGTCGTTGCCGGAGTCCAGATCGATTAGTACGAGCATGTCCATGAGCTCCTTCAGGCGCCTCTCCTTCGCCCTATGCAGCAAATTAGGCCTGGGGCTGCCCGTAGACGATGCCCAGGACCTCGACCTCTACCATGGTTATCGATCTTCCGCTCAAAATTTGGCCGCCCCGAGCCACCATTGACCTACCCGACCTCTGTGTCATCGTCACGGAAAGCTTGCGGCCCTTCTCACATCTTCCCCTGCCAGGTTCCTTGCCTGGTGCCCCCTGCTCGAAGCCCGCCGCCATTACCGGCCATGACTGGCATAGGTTGTGCGCGCGCCCGCCTACCCCTGTCGTGTCCAGCATGTCTAGCGTGCCTTGCGCAGCTACACCGTGTGCCTCGCCCTCCTCCCATGGTTTTCTGGCTCCCTACGGCGAGCTGCCGACGAACGGAGCCGCCTGTGCACACAGCCGCTCATGGCCGGCCAAGCGTTGACCCTGATAGTGGGTCCCATGGCCCATGTGTCATGGAGAAAGAGGGGTTGAGAGAGAGAGTTGCTTTTTAATTTCAGTTGGGCCCCACATGTAGGTGAGTGTGAAAGAGAGGGCGTGAGAGAAAGAGCTTTCTCCTTTAGTTTCTTGGAGTGGGTCCCCCATGTCAGTGAGATAAGGAGGCAGGGGCAGCAATATCCAGAAAACGTCTAATAGACGGTCAAAGCCCTTTGACCGGACGATAACGACATGGAAGGGCATTTCTATAAGGGGAACTAATGGCAGAGGGGCAAATTTGAGCACACTTTAAATTAGGGGTAAATCTGAGTAGTGGGTTCGAGTTTGGGACACAAATGTAAAAGAGTCTTTGATTTTTTGTGCTTTTTTGCTATATTCCATTCATTAAATGAATTTCTAGACATTTATTGAAAGTAATTCAATATTGAACTACAAGTGTGTTATAGCTGGTTCCAGAAACTGGTGAAAATCATTTTAAGGTACTTAGGTAGGATTATATGCAGTATTCACAATTTTTTTGAAAGATTCAACCCCTTGCTTTGAATAACCATGTTGACAATGTTGACTCTATTTTGAAAAAAAAGAAAAAAGATTAAAAATGAAATCCTTTTGTATGGAGTCCTTTTATATGAACTTGTTTCCAGAAAAAAAATTGATAAACAAGGAATATGATGATTTCTTAAAATAATTGTTCAAAAATGGCTACCACCTATGGAGGTTCATGGCTTTGAAGCCAAATGACCAAGTTCATGGCCATATCCATTACTTCAATATAAGTTGACGATATTTGGCACAAACATGGGGCTTAGCATGCCAAACAGGATTGTCAAAGGGAGTTCACTACTGCAGGAAGGTCCTAACGCGACACATGTATAGGAGACCATTCGACCAAACTATGTGTGATGCATCAATCGCAAACGATATGGTAATAAAACCGTCACCAATAAAACGAACTGTGTGCGATGGCTGATCCATCAAATATGATTTAGAAAAGAGCTGTGTGTGTGATACATGATATACAATTGATCCATATGAACTGTTTGTGATGAGTTAAAATAACGCGAACGGTTACCCAAATCCAGATGTGTGCGATAGACGGCATACATGTGACTCGGATGAACTATTTGTGATGAGCGAAAATAACTTAAACGATTATCGAGGACAAGATGTGTGCGATGGACGGCATACATGTCACTCGGATGAATTGTTTGTGATGATCCATAAAAACACAAATAGTTCGACTTAATGAGATGTGTGATACCCGGCAAACAGGTCACCTGGATGAACTATTTGCGATGAGCCAAAATAGCATAATGGTTGGGCGTAACAAAATGTGTTATACCCAACATACAGGTCACTCGGTTGAACTATTTGCGATGATCCAGAAGAACACAAACGACTCGGCATAACAAGATGTGTGTGATACCCGACAAATAGATCAGTAATCAGAATTGTGTGGGAAGACTAATAATAACACGGACCGACAATAACACAGATGATTCCTGCTAATAAGCACCAGATTCAGAAAATGATTGCACAAATTATGGTTCATACTCATACATAATCAACTAAAACAACATAATAGTGACATTACATATCAACAAGGTTCACAAAACAGTAAAATATAAACAACTACTCGTCGGTGTTATTGCGATGATGTTAAAATATTCTCTGCACTGATGCAAAATCCTCTCTTAGACGGAAGGATCCAGATTCGGGTCACAGACAACCATGTCCTTGAACATTTCATACGCCCGACCATTCATCTGCTCCTGCTCCATCACAGTAGCTCCGGGCTCAGGGAATCCCGTCCATAGCCAAATGTGCGTGTGCAATGTTGCCATGACGGACATGTTCCAAGCGGCTGTAAATAGTAAAGGCATCATCTGCGCGTGCTGCTAGAGCTCTAGCACACTCTAACGAGGTTGTCGCCCTTACCATGGCCAAATCCGCGTGTGCCGCCAAGGCAACAACGTCCTCATCAGCGTGTGCCGCACTGGCCACATACTCAACCGCGTGTTTCGCTTACAGAGCCATGCATGCCCCCAAAAGATATGCTGCAGCCGCCACCTCTTATGCGCTTGCATCCAAGACCGCCACACCCTCATCAACACTGTGACGCCCCCGCCTCGACCGTGCACTAATCATACACGCAAACATGCACGATCAAGGCCAGAGACTCACGGAAAGATATCACAACACAACTCTAGACAATTCAAACATAAATATTTAAATTACAAGCCAGGACCAAGAGGAGCTGAATACATAAGTCAGTGAAAGCAACAATATCTGAGTATAGACATAAATAGACAAGTTTGCCTTAAGAAGGCTAGCAAAACAACGATATATAGATCGAGAAGGTGAACGCCTCCTGCCTGGGGCCTCCTAACTGCTCCTGGTCGTCGGTGTCCTCGTAGTAGTAGGCTCCATCGGGGTAGTAGTAGCCATCGGTGAGATCAGCTGGCTCCGGGGCTCCGTCATGTGATCACAGCAATCGAGTAGAGGGGGAAAAGGTAGCAAAGCAATCGTGAGTACTCATCCAAAGTACTCACAAGACTTACATCAGATCTATGCTAAGTATTCATCAGTATCAATGGAAGGGTTTGTCTGAGGACTATATTGCAGAAATGCCAAAATAGGAGGGAAAACCTAGCGTAATGAAGACTAGCCTCTTGCAGCATCTTGCATCAATAGAAGAGAGTAGAGTGACATATCATATAGTAACAAGTATATAATAGCAACGCCGAGAGATCCTTCCTTGTCTACCCCGTGAGGAAGCGATCCCAGAGCCATCATATTAGTTTAATGCAACAAGTATCTAGTTCTAGTTGTAGCAGATCGGGATACAACTCAGAGCGTCTGTTACCGTGGACACGGCTATTCGAATAGATTGCTTCCCTGTTGGAGGTGCACCAACTTACCCAACACGCTCAATTAACTCTGGCCGGACACACTTTACTGGGCCATGCCCGGCATTAGCTGATCGACACACCGTAGTCATACCTAGGCTCAAAAGAGAGGCCAGCACACCGGCCTAAATCATAGGTGCAAAGGGGTCATGGGCCAATCGTCCTTTGCAATCCTGCACCTTGCGAATGCGACCGGGACCAAACCTAACCCCTATATAAACACATAGGCGTTCTAGTGCACCCAGGCATGCGCCACTCAACTGCTGACGTCTGAGAGCTTTCAGGAGAATCGTACGACGCCAAGTGCCCATACGTATTCCTATGTGGTGGTTAGTGCGAAAAGGCTAGAGGCCTACTCAGGTCACATATCCAAACTCGTTAGTGTGTTAGGAGCTCGTGGTGACGATCAGTGCTCCTATCACCCCGTCTCGCGGTCTTACGACAAGGGACAGGCCCACCCCTCTCCTGGGGCGGTCTCTGCCTGCCCATTCGTGCCGCGTCAATAACTCTCGCAGGTACCCTTAGGGCCGACCGACTTATCAAGAGACTGTCGGGAAGTTAGGTTCACCTCTACCGGGGCAATACCACATGTCCCTTCATTCCCGCAATAATAGGTAACGAGGAACAATTAAAGTAGTTGTGGGTCCATACCATCAAGGTGAAATGAAAGGAATCATGCCCTTGGTTGGTTCACACCTGAGGTAAAATGTCAAAGTGAACTTGGAGTAATCACCCTCGATGAGTTCACGCTTGAGGTGTTGCACGATAGAGTCATCATCGGGAGTGGTGAGTGAGGAATCACCCTCAGTTAACCACACTTGATGTGCTACACTACAGAGATATCATCGGAAGTGGGATATGAGGCATCACCCTCGGCACTCGGTAGTAGCTCTGAAGAGTCGTACAACTAAGGGGGTGTTGGTGGTGTGTTCGGTCTCTATACATCGATCACATTGATCGAATCACCGGTAGTAGAGCATGATAATAGGGACAAGAGTGTAGGGCCTCTGATGGATAACTACCCAACCTATACTAAGCATATAGGACAATAGGTAAAGTATCAACAGCAAGGATACAAAATCAGGCTATGCATCAGAATAGGAGCTATCGAATACAGTAGCAAATTCTAATGCAAGCATGAGAGAGAAAGAATGGGCGATATAGGAATGATCATGGGGGTTTTGCTTGCCTAGAAGCTCCGCGAGAACGAAGGGTCATCGTCGACGTAGTCGTACTAGGTGTCACTTGTAGTCTTAGGGTCTACTGAAAGAATAGAGGAGAGGGGGAACCAAATAAATAACAAAGCAATCAAATGCAACATGATGCATGACATGTCAGAATGTGACGGTGAGATGCTCTAATGCATCCCTAGGCATTTTAAAAGAAGAGGGAAATTATCTGGTAATAATTTCCCAGCTCCACATATTTTTTGGTCAGATGATCCTGATGCAAATGTTCAAGGTTCACTATGTTATAGGGGTGTGGCAGGTATGCGGATGGCATATTTGGATTCGTTATATTTTTCTGATAATTTTTCATATATAAATTATCTTCATCCGAAATACAGTTTATTTATATGAATTTCTAAAGTTTATACTATTATTCTGGAATTTCTGAAATATTAATATTAATTCGAATTTAACTGAAAATGCCAAGTGTATCCAGCAGCAGCCTAGCTACAATGGCTTACACGTGGGGCGAGAGGGCCCAGTTGACCCAGTCAAACATTTGACTAGTCAACAGCGTAAATAGTGCATGTGGGTCCCATGTGTCATTTTCTCAGGATTAATTTAGGGTTAATTAAACTGGATACTTAAAGGGGGAGGTCCCACTTGCCATAGGTTGGTAACTAACCAAAATAATTGATCTAATCTAACAGGGCCGGCCCCAGTGGCAGTGGCAGTGGCTCATAGTCGGCTAGCAGGGGCGGGTGTGCACGTGTGCGCATAGGCAGGCGTCAGCCACGACCGAGCACGACCAGGGGAGGTGCATGGCGCGGGCAGTGCGTTGGCTGGCCGAGGCGGGAGTGGGCAAGGCGTGCGGCCTATTCGCGCACAGGGCGGCCAGGGGGCACACGGGAGCGCGACCATGGCACGGCGGTGGGGCGAGCAGTGACGCGGGTGGGCGCGGCCAAGCCACGAAAGGGCACGCGCGTATGCGGCAGGGCGTGGCTAGAGGCGCGCGAGCACAGCTAGGGGCGCCCGCGGACGCGGTGAGCGCGAGCTCACAGTGAGCTCAGCCATGGCGGACGGTGGTTCGACAACTCACGGGGCCGATGCTACAAAAAGAAATCGAGCACGGGGAGGAGGGGAAACTAAACAGAAGCTCACATTGGTCGCAAAGGAGTGGAACACATGGCTGGGAAGGTCGGACGATAACGAATCGATGCGGAGCTTCACGGCAGCCGTGGGTGAAGAAGACGACGGGAGTGGCGTGGATTGGGTGTCCCAGCTGGTGTTCTTGGGTGTGGGAAAAGCAGAGGACCACGACGGAGCGGATGGACACAGTCCTAGGGCGCAGGATGGTCAGAGAGCATGCTGGCGAGGGCGGCCATGGCGATGGGGCACCTGCTTTGCGCGGGGAAGAAGAAGCAGCGCGAGGGAGGAGGGGAAATGTGGCTAGGTTGCCGGGGGTCACGGGCGACGTCTTGTAGGTCACCGGGGAGTAGTTGGATGGCCGGCATGTGGCCAAGCGAGGCCATGGCGGCCGGATGGTTGCCACGACCTCCCCTGCTCCTGTAGCAAGGAGGGAGACGAGTGGGGGATGTGGGATGGGCCCAAGTCCACGTGGGCCTTAGTTTTCCCCCTTTTTTTCTTTCTTTAGTTTTCTTTTCTGTTTTCCTTATTTTCTCTGTTCTTTTCTATTTACTTTAGCTAACATGAATTTTGCTGCACATGATACTTAGCACACAAATACTAGGTACTATTTCAAGGTTGCACACAAAGTTTGGAGGCAATTGGAGCTAAATGAATATTGCTTATTTTGAAAAGGCCATTTTAGTTGATGTTGGACCACTTATTACTTTCCTAGGAATTTATTTGTGAGTCAAATGAAGTCGGTTCCAACATGATAATGATCAGAGAGTTTACAGAATAATGCGAACATTTTAGTTTTATTGTTCAAAGAAACAATAATTTCACTTGCAATTTAAATTGAATTTGACTTTGATTTTTATCAAATGGCAATTTGGCTTAGTAAGCATGATGACATCGCATCATTAGCATGGGTTCACTGTAGCATGATTACTGGGGTGTTACAGATCTCCTCCACTAAAAGAAATCTCGTCCTGAGATTTAATAGGCCGAGAAAGGGGGAAAGGTTTGGTTACGAAATTCTAATGGATCTTCTCTACTTGGTTGCTCTTCTCGAAGAGGTTGATCCATTGTGTTGACGTCTTCATTTTTTCCTGCAGTCTTGTGTCATGTCAAACTTAGCACCTTTTCCTTGGTACTTCGTCGTACTTATGAATAGGGTAAAAGGGGAAACTCTTTAGGGATGGATGTGTGGAAGGATTGGCATCTGGTAATTATCTCAGCGATGAGGCACAAGGTATCTCTCGAGTCGAAACTCAGGGAAATCATCGAGAGCAATATAAGACGGTACAAAAAGTTCAAATGGGTAGGCAATCGTTTGATGCCTGAAATAGAGTGTGAAAGGGGTTCAGAGAAACAGGGAATACTATTGCATCTGATACCGAAACAGAAAATCTGACAGAAGCTAGCTCGTGGAATTATATACGAAGTCAAGTTCAAAGGATAAACTCAGATACAAGGATCACATGGAAATTTGCATGAAGTTTTATAATCAATAGATCTTTCGTAGGGGATCCAAAAGAATGACATGCTCGGATAGAAGGAATCATTATAGTCCCGGAAACAACTTAGCAATTGGAAGGCTTGTACACCATTAAGATCAAAAGACAAACACATTGCACAAGTATGCATTTGATGACTGGAGGGTTACTGAATCATTAGGATGATCAATATGAAGGTGACCCACTTCATACCACCATGATGAATAAGAAGAGTGGTGGCATATTGTGTGATCACTATACAAGGTTTGTCAGAGAATAGTCTATCAGGTATGTTGGCAACATCATCGATACCAAGGGTGGGGGACGAAGAGAACCAGTTTCTTGCTCGTTAAACCGTGGTGGACCAATAAGCAAAGTTATCGTCCACCGGTGGTTACCGGAGTGTTAACAACAATAGTAACAGGGTCTTCCTGACAGAGTTGTACACCGAGGTGTTTACATAAGCGGGGAATTATTACTGCTTAGATCATATAAACTATAAGAAGGGTTAAATAGACCTATGGAAGGGAAATGTGATAATCCACAACTACTAGGAGTATATCTTTCCCAAGAACAAGCGGAGCGGGATAATCATGATAGGTCTTCAAGTACATAACCCTTTAAATAAAAGGGGCAATGAGAATAATGATGTTTACCCATACAGTAGTGTTTGGATAATCGAACAAGAAACATTTACCATTGCACTTCCAATGTTCTTGTTGATATTCAGTATACCACAGTCATGCTTCGGGGTAGCAATAATATGGTGTTTTAAGTAAGGGTTGGGTCTGAAGATCACAAGAATACACTAGGAACAATTTCAAGAATAGCAAGGAAAACAAGGTATAAGCAAAACATGACCAATTTTGTGTTGGCAGGAAGTCAAGGATGTTGTCAATGATAGCACAAATCATCGAGGGGTAAGGATAGTATTTCTCACCAAGAATTCAATTAACATCTCAGAAGAAGTCAAAATGTTGACGATGATCACGACACATTTTGTCGAGAGATTTCATGAAGATGTAATTGATTAACGACATCATCAAGCAAAAGGAATGGTGAAGCAAAAGGTTATTGGAACCATAATAAGATGCATTCTCAAAGTCTATAATGTTGTGTAAGCAAAACGATATGACGTTGAACGTTTGACACAGGGTTAGATTATTGTCAGGATGTGCACTGGGAAGAAGGACCAGGTAGCACAGTTAAAACTAGCATGATAATGATGTAGTCAAACATGCTAGGAATGATCTGATGGAGTATTAAACTTGCTAGCAATGAAGTTCTAGGAGTACTGAATCACATGGTGGAATCGAGTCACTTGTCGGAGTTCTGAGTGATGATACGTCCATTTTGCATCATGCTTATATGTTGATATTTATTGAATTATGGGTTGTTATTACACATTATATCACAATACGTATGCCTTTTCTCTCTTATTTTACAAGGTTTACATGAAGATGGAGAATGCCGGCAGCTGGAATTCTAGACTTGGAAAGGAGAAAATATTAGAGACTTATTCTGCACAACTCCAAAAGTCCTGAAACTTCACGGAGAATTGTTTTGGAATATATAAAAATATTGGACGAAGAAAGAACCAAAGGGGAACCACCTGCCATCCACAAGGGGTGGGGGCGCGGCCTACCCCCTGGGCGTGCCCCTGCCTTGTGGGCCACCTGGCAGGCCCCCGATGTCCATCTTCTGCTATATGATGTGTTTTGACCTGGAAAAAAATAAGAAAGAAGCTTTCGGTATGAAGCACCGCCTTCTCTAGGCGGAACTTGGGCAGAACCAATCTAGGGCTCTGACGGAGCTATTCTGCCGGGAAACTTCCCCCCGGGAGGGGGAAATCGAAGCCATCATCATCACCAACGATCCTCTCATCGAGAGGGGGTCAATATCCATCAACATCTTCACCAAAACCATCTCCTCTCAAACCCTAGTTCATCTCTTGTATCCGACCTTTGTCTCAAAACCTCAGATTGGTACCTATGGGTTGCTAGTAGTGTTGATTACTCCTTGTAGTTGATGCTAGTTGGTTTATACGGTAGAAGATCATATGTTCAGATCCTTAATGATAATTAATACTCCTCTGATTATGAACATGAATATGCTTTGTGAGTAGTTACGTTTGTTCCTGAGGACATGGGAGAAGTCTTGTTATAAGTAATCATGTGAATTTGGTATTCTTTTGATATTTTGATGAGATCTATGTTGTCTTTCCTCTAGTGGTGTTATGTGAACATCGACTACATGACACTTTATCATTGTTTGGGCCTAGGGGAAGGCATTGGGAAGTAATAAGTAGATGATGGGTTGCTAGAGTGACAGAACTTTAAACCCTAGTTTATGTGTTGCTTCGTAAGGGGCTGATTTGGATCCATATGTTTCATGCTATGGTTAGATTTATATTAATTCTTTTTTCGTAGTTGCGGATGCTTGCGAGAGGGGTTAACATAAGTGGGAGGCTTGTCCAAGGAAGGGCAGCACCCAAGCACCGGTCCACCCACATATCAAATTATTAAAGTAACGAACGTGAATCATATGAGCATGATGAAAACTAGCTTGACAACAATTCCCATGTGTCCTCGGGAGCGCTTTGCTTTATATAAGAGTTCGTTCAGGATTTTCCTTTGCTACAAAAAGGATTGGGTCACCTTGCTGCATCTTAGTTACTTTTGTTACTTGTTACCCATTACGAATTATCTTATCACACAACTATCTGTTACCGATAATTTTAGTGCTTGCAGAGAATACCTTGCTGAAAACCGCTAGTCATTTCCTTCTGCTCCTCGTTGGGTTTGACACTCTTACTTATCGAAAAGACTATGATAGGTCCCCTATAGTTGTTCCTGAATGGAACCAGTCGCTGAAATTGTAAACATGCCAAACCCTCATTTATTTTGATTGTTTCACCCTTGATATCCCGTGAGTGCCTTTGATTGCATTCATCAGATTAGCTAGGTTTTTCCACCCATATATGTTGCAGTAGGTGTCTTGAAAAGACGTCAACAACCTAATCAATAACACACAAGATAAAATTGCATGCCGGTAGGGATGGGAGGCATCCCACCTGGATATATTTCAAATTTTGAGTTTGTTACAGAGATACACAAGGGGTAACATGGAAGTTGAGGAAATGTAAATGTAAATATTTTAAGCATGTCACAAATCACACCAACCTCCACATTCATATCAATTGAAGATGCATAAGAGAACCTAGAAAAAAATGCATTAACCTAGAGAAAGGAAACTCAATACCACCAAACACCTCAAACAACTAACAATGTTGCTCTGTGATCTTTCTTTCATTCGACCACTCAGTAGGGGGTGGAACAACGTGTTTTATTTCGGATCCTTTCCTCCTCAACATCCACCACTTTATGTGTGACATCCATGCCCTCGTGCTTCCTCCTTGGGTTTTTTCTCTTCTTCCCACTACCACCAACAAGTGGTGGCAATGGTTAGGGTGATTGAGGTGGGACCTGATGAGACAGGATGACACTAATTGAAAAGAGGCCAAGAAAGAAAAACTGCTTAGTTGTAGATATGTGATGGAAGGTTTGCGATCAAACCCTTGTTCGCAAGTGCTCTAAAAAGCTAGATCTAGATTTACTTTCTAGATAAGAATGTCTTTTTTTGTACTCTGCTGGATGTGAGGGGTTATCACTTTGCTTGCAGCATGTTTGCGAAAAAGATGGATGATTTCACACTAAACATTTCGTTTAGAACCATCGTATATAAGAAGTAAGGTGACCTAACTAAGACTAGCACCATCTGCGCCGACGCCTAAGCACCTGAAGCGGGCGTATTTGTATGGTGTTGCCAAGGCGGCTTATCGCCTAAGCATCTAAGGCAGGACGCTTTATAAACAATGCTTAGAACTCCTTTCCTTTCCCTGAACTTCCCAATTCAATAAAGCTATTGATATCATCAATAGCATTCCTGAATCGCACCACGAGGGGACGTAAAAAAGATGTGTCATTCTCAATTAGCATGTCCTAATCTCTTTACTAATTTCCTTTCTTCGGGTTTATTGGCACTCTTGGTAGTTTAGGTCAAACTTAAAATATTTAACTAACAACACATAAACTATATACACAAAAACATGTGGCGGAATCCTCTTTTGAATATGCATCTAACAGTATACTTTTCATAGCATATAAATCATATTGTGTTGTATCACATGCTAAATTTTTTTTTGGAATGTTAAGTTTTTTCATGCGGTTTTAGAAAATGATCGTAAAATTAAAGAAAATGTTTGTGACATTTATGCAATTTCCGTACATTTTAAAATATGTTCATGACATTTTAAGAAAAATGATGAAAATGTGAATAATTTTTCACGTAGTTTGTAAAAATTGTTCAAGACATTTAACAAATGTCCACACATTTGAAAATACTTTAGTGATATTCTTAAGAAAATGTTCATGAAATGTAAAAAAATGTTCACAAACTTTTTAAAGTTGTTCCATACAACAGAAAGAAAAATGTTCATAACACTTCAATAACGTTTCACATGTTTAAAATATGTCCATGATATTGTTAAATGTCCACCTATTTAAAAATATGCGCATGACTTTATTTTGGGAAATTTTCATGAAATGTAAAATTTAATTGCATGTTTGAAAAAAAAGATGTTCTATACCCTTAAAAATGTTTATGACATATGAAAATGTTTCAAATGTTCAAATATATGTTCATGACATTTTTGAAATATGTTCATTGTGTGTTTAAACAATGCTCGTCGTGTATTTATAAATTTTTAACGTGCTATTGATAAATGTCCAACATGTGTTTGGAAAAGTGTTCAACATGAACTTGAAAATAATTTGTTATGGATTTGAAAAAATATTTTGCATGTATTCAATAAAAAATTGACTTGTATTTCTAAAAGTGTCACTATGTATTGCAGAAAGGAAACATATAAAGAAAATGTTAGAAAAAGGAACAAAAATTTTAAAGGAAAAACTGAAAATGAAAACCGGTAAACTAGTTGAAAACACAAAGGAAAAAACTTGATGAAAGTTTCCTAAAACTAATAACCACCTTACTTATATGGAAACTTCTGAAACCCATTCACATACAACATCTGTTGGACCCGCCCGTTCGGTCAAACTTGTAGGGGAGAGTTGTATTGGTCTCACAATAACTTCTAGACTTATGTTTAGCTGCAGTAGCTTATTATGATGTCTTAATTGATATTTATGTTAGGAAGGTCCATATGAGTACTCTAAACTAACTATTCAAAAGCTATAGTTTTTATCCTGAACAATTATACGGAAAAGAATGGTTAAATTTGTCAATTCTTGGCACCAAAATGAAGGAAATGAATATATACTCAAAATTTAATTAGTAGGACTTCGCTCGAACGAAATGTTTGCTGGATGGACTAGTACTGAAACTATCAAAGAAACTACAAAAAGGGCTATAGAAAAGATATTTTATTTTGAAATTTACGGTCTTCAAAGAAAATCATTTTACGGCATGTTGTGGAAACAATGAGGTCAGTATAGTTTTTTAAGACTTGATGTGCTATTCGATGACATGTTTGCACCTTTTCTAGCTTATTACTATAAATATTTCTCCGTGCAAGATGTTACAGATATTTTACATAACTATCCCAAATTATAAATATGTTGACCTCTAAGAAAATTTGGTGTGAAGCAAGAGGTTTTATTGCAGTTTTCTAATGAGGATATCAAAAGTGGAACTAAGTTTTAGCCACAACTTAGTGGATAGAAAGGAAAACGCGTGTGATAAAATTTGACAATATAAATTACCCATGGGAATTTCTGAACACAACCAATTTGTGGAAGTAACTGTTATTTTATTTGTTATGTACTTCTAACTAAACTAGGTATCACAAATGGATGTGTGTATTGGTTGGAGCCGAGGCAATGTGTCCTTCTCCTTCTCCAAAATAAATGATTTTAGTTATGCGCAATCAATTAATGATATTAAATTAGACTGGTTTATGTAAATACTACAAGATATCTAGGCCCTTCCACAGTTTGTAGTCTTTAAAACAACCTGAATAGACTACTAAACCCTGTATTAAGTTAATATTATATACTGCATAATATTAGTATAGATAGATAATATGGACTAGGCAGATTAGACATATACAAATAAAAATTTGTCATTTACCATTGGTAGTATTTTGCGTGTGATATAGAGATGATGCCTGCGCACTAAAGACGCGCACTCACGTTTGCAATGGCCAATTTGCCAGTTATTCTCTTATGGAAGTGGTCACTGAAATTATAAACATGCCAAACCCTCATTTTTTTTTCTGTTTAGCCCTTGATATCCCGCGTGTATCTTTGTTTTGCGCTCATCATATTACCTATGTTGCTCAACCATGTATGTTGCAGTAGATGTCATGAAAAGATGACAACAACCTAATCAATAACTCACAAGATAAAAGTTGCATGTCAATGGGGAGGGGAGGCACCCCACCTGAATAAATTCCAAACTTTGAGTATGTTACAAAGACACACAAGGGGTCACATGTAACATGAGGAAATGTAAATGTAAATATTTTCAGATGCACTCAAATAACACCTACCTCCACATTCAAATCAATTTTAAGATGTGCAAGAGAACCTAGAAAAAAAGGTATCGACCTGGTGAAAGAAACTCGATACCTCCAAACACCTCAAACTACCGTAAATGCTGCTCCGTGATCCTTTCGTTTCATTGGACCACTCAGCCGGGGGAGGAACAAGGTATCCTCTTTCGGGCCCTTTTCCTCCTCAACAGCTCCCACTTTATCTCTGACCTCCATGCCCTCCTTCTTCCTCCTTGGGTTTTTTCTCTTCTTCCCACTACCCCAAGCAAGTGGTGGCAATCGTTGAGGTAATTGAGGTGGGACCTGATGAGAAAGCGTGACTTTAATAGCAAGGACGACGTGAAAGAAAAGCCACATGGTTGTAGATTTGTGGTGGAATGTTCGTGATGAAACCCTTGTCCGCAAGAGCTCCGAGAAGCTAGGTCTAGATTTACTATCTAGATAAGAATTCTTATTTTGTACTTTGGTAGGGGTCAGGGGTTATCACTTTGCTTGCAGCGTGTTGCAAAAAAGATGGAGGATTTCACACTACATGTTCTGTTTTGGAGCCACCGTTTATAAGCAATAAGGAGACCTATGGCGAGCACCATTCGCGCTAACGCCTAAGCGCCTAAAGCGGGCATATTGGCAAGGCGATGCGAGGGCGCCTTATCGCCTAAGCATCTAAGGAAGGGCGCTTTATAAACAATGTTTTTAACTCCTTTCCTTTCCATGAACCTCCTAATTTAATAAAACTATTTATGTCATCAATAGCATTCCTGAATCGCACCACTAGTTGACGAGAAAAAAATTGATGTGTCATTCTCAACTAGTCTGCCCTGGCTAGTTACTTTAGTTACTTTCTCTGGGTTTGTTGGCTTTGTTCAAATTTTGGTTCAAACTTAAACTATTTAACTGATAAAACATAAACTATATATCACAAAAACATGTGGTGGGAATCCAATTCTTAATATGAATCTAACAGTATATTTTTTATAGCATATAAATCGTATTTTGTTGTACCACATGTTAAATAATATTTGCGGAATTTTAAGTACTATTATGCGGTTCTAGAAAATGATCGTAAAATTAAAAAAATATGCGACATTTAAACAATTTCCATAAGTTCAAAAATATGTTCATGATATTTCTGAAAAATGCATGAAAATTCAAATAGTTTCACGTAGTTTATAATAAATGTTCAAGCCATTCAATTTTTTTTCAAAACATTTAGAATGTTCACGCATTTACAAATATGTTTACGATATTTTATAGAAAATGTTCATGGAATGTAAAGAAATGTTTGCAGAATTTTGCAAAGTTGTTTCATACCATTCGAAGAAAAATGTTCATAACACTTCAATAACGTTTCATATGTTTAAAGATATGTTCATGACATTTTTAAATGTTCACACATTTGAAAATATGTGCATGACATTTTTAGAAAGTGTTCATGAAACATAAAAAATTGTTCGCGTGTTTTTTAACAGATGTTCCATACCCTTAAAAAATGTTTATGCCATTTTAAAATGTTTCAAATGTTCAAATATATGTTCACAACATTTTTGAAAAATGTTCATTGTGTGTTTAAATAAAGTTCATCGTGTATTATAAAACATTTAACAAGTGTTTGGTAAATGTCCTACATGTGTTCGGAAAAGTGTTCAACATGAACTTGAAAATAATTTGTTGCGGATCCGAAAAATATTTTCCATGTATCAATAAAAATTTGGCGTGTATTTTTAAAAATGTCACGGTGCATTGCAGAAAGGAAAAATAAGAAGAAAAGGTTAGAAAAAAGGAACACAAAATTAAGAGGAAAAATCTGAAAATGAAAATTGTTACCTTTTTATTCTTCTTAATGAGCTGATACGCAGCTCTCCGTGTGTTTGAGAAAAAGTGACATTAAGAATCTATGCATCACCGACTCCTTTTAGGAAAGAAGACTATAACTAATAAATAATTTAATAGGACTCTTTCGTAATGTTACCACCAAAAATTTATCGGATTTCAAATCTCCACCAGTAAAGAGTTCAAGTAAAGTGCATGATCTTTCCTCTTTGCTTGCAAACATGTACAATGACAGGCATAAACACATTAGCCTAATAACACAACATACTACCATATAGTTGTTAATTAATGGCAAGAACATTAAACTATGCTAGTGCAAGTTGAGAAACATAAGGAGCAGAGCAAATTGATGCGGGAATAAGGAAATATGATAGCCCAACAATGCACACAATTTCATGAGAACAACCAAAGCTGAAATTGTTGCTATCGAAGATGCACTATGTACTCATAGAAGGTACAAACCAGAATTAGCTAGTTTCATATATAAACCTCCAATGGCATCATAGATGACAAACGTTGGGAACATCAAGAATTCAGATTAAAAATGATGAGTTCATATCACGAGTGCATGGAAAAATATGCAGGAGATTACATACTTCCAAATATTATCAACTCACTCGATCAGGTTGACCAGGTGGTGGTATATGTGGAACCACCAAGTTCAGCGGAGGACCATTTAGACAACGGTTGGACTATTATTCATACACATATCTTTTCCATGAGTTACGTCCTTTGGTTCTAAAATATTCACACAATGGCCTTCTCCTTCGGTAAGCGATCTCTACAAGAAGAAATGTAAGATTAAAAAATAAGTAGCCTTTGCTAGGTACATTGATGGGTTTAGAAGGCTCCACAAACATACATGGGCAACACATGTTAATAATATTTAAAAAACTATCGGTTAAAAACATACAACTACCATATAGTGCACGCAAGCAAAACATGTGGGGCAAAATGATGACATCTCAACCCAATCAAGTTTAACTATCATAAGGGGAAATCGCTTGGAGAACACATTGTATTTTTGTGCAGATGCACAAAACACAAAGTTGGACGAAAATAGCAACTTTCGCGAACTCCCCTACAACTTTCTAATAAAAATAGCTCTTTTATGTATTAGCAGTTAAGTAGAAAAATAGTTTCCATATATACATGGTTCATTTCATATAATGATTTTACAGTCTAGCCTGGTATTTTACATTTTTGCATGAACATGACCTGCAGAAAAGTATCATGTTCACTCCCAAATGCACAGATAAAATATTATGTCATTGTCGTGATGTCATGGTGTAAATGATTTATAAACCATGTACCGTCTGTCTGGATAATTATAATATATATACCAGCCCACTCACATCGAGCTACAAATGTAAATACTCATGGACAAGGCAAAAGTGGAGTTAAAAGTGTGTTCTTATGTCTTATCACATTGACATCTTCAGGGTCACATAAGGCAACTCCATTGTCATCACTATCAACAAAAACATCCCAAAGAAGTTCATGAAGTTCATCCTCTATTGGCATGTTGGAAGATTAGATGGAGACTCTTTACTCTATTAGCAGGGGAGGTTGGCAAAGTAGATACTTAGAGTTAAAAAAGTAAGAGAGTTAAGTTAATGCAGGGAACATAAACCAACTCTGTTGCCAGCGGAAAGTGTGACCACTTGAATGGACAACTATGAATATCATCTATTTAGCAATCATGTGACATATTAAATGCACAAGAACAAACAAGCTAATTTTATTACCCTATTTTTCTTGTTCGTTTGACTTCTTCGTCTTTACATTTGTTCTTATGCAATCACAAGAACGAATGTTGCAAATGTATTCAGATCCCCTGAATTTGGAGGCAATAAACCTTGTTCTACTAGTCACTGTCCTTTGGTGATGGCCTTCCTTTTCATTTTTCATGACTTCCTTATTGCCTCTATGTTCTAGTACCCAAGTACGACATGATAAGCTTCACCTACACTTTTCTTGGCTAAGCCTGCAGACCTGCAGCTTTCAGGTTTCCCATTTTCCCAGATAAATCCAATACATTGTTTCTCAAGCATTAGAGGAGTTTACAATGTAGAAAAATGCAGCACATGTAGATGAGGAGTTTGTAGAAGACATAGAGAATAAACAATTACATCCTTAACAAAGCAAAAAAACACAATAATTATCCATTCACTCAGAGTTAGTGTGTTTCAGGAGCCTCGTGTAAAGAAAATTCGTTTCTACTTCATTTCATATTTATATCTCCACTTTTATGAGAATAGATCTATTCACACTCTACAACAAACTCTATTCTCTCTCTCTCTTTTTGAACTTTGGCTCTATATTCTCCTTAGTTAATAGATAAGCCCTGCCCCGTTTAAAAAAAGTGTCACAGCGACCAAATGTCATTATAATCTCTGTACACAAATTCATAACATAAGCCTACCTCGCCCGATAGGCATATGTCAATGATTTGAGAATTAATATATTAGAACCAGTGACTTGGTGTGTGCACAAAAACTTCTCTTCGATAGACATATTGAACAACCAAACAACATATATGTGAGTTCTCATGGGTATAGCAACAATTACTCAAACATCCACGACACATCAAAATTTCCTAGTTAGATCTTTGTGTACATAGGAAGTGAAATAGATAATAGAAAGTTCCAAACCTACAAACACTAAAATGAGTAAACATGTACAATTGCAAAAATATCTGGATGCCTTAGGAGTCAGATCCCATAGCTGTCCCTCTAAATCATAAAGTCTAATCATTAACACAAAACAAAAACAATCAGATCTCACAGGGATGAAATTACCCATCGGTTGTCATGGAGGCGGTGATTATTAGACTTGTATGTGTGCTTTGTTGTGGCAACGCTTGGAAGGCGGTTGCGACATTTGTGGTTCCAGTGATCATCATCACCACTAGCGTGGTTGTTAGCGTTCACACCGGTGACCTCACGACCAGTGTTTGCTTAATCTTTCACCTTGTCATCGGAGTCATATAGGCTTCCAAAGAGCCTATACATCACTTGGTTCTAAAACTCCTCCAAACTCCTATTTGGGCACCTTCTCCTCCAATATCCTTCGACTTTTGGTGCTTCATATCTCTTGTTGCTCGTGTATGAGGAAGAAACAACTGGCATTTTCGTTGGGGCCTTGGGAAGGGGGAGTTGTTGGATGCATATTGGCACCTTGACGAATACGCGGAGAGGCTAGGGTGGTGGTTTTAGGCATAAATGTGAACACAGCGCACCGCGTGCTTCTGTAGGTAGGTCAGGGTTGGTGGTTGCACACCATGACGCCAACTAGGCTGGCAAGGGCTGTGTGGAGTGTTAATAGATGCTGCCATCCTCAGGTAGGCAATTGTGGCATACAAGCGACACATGGCGATATCAATTATTGCTTGTGTTCCAGAGAACTAAAATTGTAGTTTTTGTTAGGACCTAGAGGAGGGGCAGTTATTGAATGCATATTGGCACTGTGACGCAAACTGACTATGGTGGTGTTATTAGGCGTAAATGTGAATATGGAGCGTCTCCTGTAATGATAGGTCGAAGTTGGTGGCTACACAGCATGATACCGACCATGCTGGAAGGATCGTGTGGAGTGTAAATAGATGGTGCGACACATGCTCATGTGGTCGCGTGTGGCCATGTTAACAATTATGACATTCCTGAATAGCACCACATGTAGACAAAAAAACAGACTTGTCATTCTCAATTAGCATGTCCTAATCACTTTAGTTACTTCCTTTGTTCAGGTTTATTGGCCCCACTCGTATTTTGGGTCAAACTTATAAATTTAACTAATAAAACATAAAGTATGTATCACAAAAACATACGGGGGGAATCCTCTTTTGAATATGAATCTAACAATATACTTTTTCTAGCATATAAATCATATTTTGTTGTACCACACATTAAAAAAGTATTTGTGGAATTTTATTTTTTTCATGTCGTTTTAGAAAATGATATAAAAATTAAAACAAAAAATGCTTGTGACATTTAAAAAAGTTCACACGTTTAAAATATGTTCATGACATTTTTAGAAAAAACAAATCATGAAAATGTAAATAGTTTTGCATGTAGTTTGTAAAAAAGATCAAACCATTCAAACAATGTTCAAAACATTTTAAACATGTTTAGGCATTTACAAATACGTTTATAAAATTTTAAATAAATTGTTCATGAAATGTAAAAAAAGGTTCACAAAATGTTTGGAAGTTGTTAAGTAAAATTCAAAGAAAAATGTTCATGACACTTTCATAACGTTTCACATGTTTAAAAATATGTTCATGATATTTTTAAATGTCCACACATTTAAAAAAATATGCGCATGTATTTTTTTGAAAATGTTTATATGAAATGCAGAAAATTCTTTGCGTGTTTTTAAAGAGATGTTCCATACCACTGAAAATGTTTCAAAAGTTCAAATATATGTTCATCTGTCGATGCTAAATCCGGCATATCTTGAGGTAGGGGTCATAAGCTAGGCATCTTGGAGCAATGGTAACATGGACACGGGATTTTACCCAAGTTTGTGCTCTCTCGAAGCGATAATACCGTTTGTCTTGCTTTTGATTGTATTGTTATGGGGGATAGGACAGAGTACAAGTATCTACCACAAGATTGTTCTAATGAATATTTATACGTCTCCATTGTATCTACTTTTCCAAACACTTTTGCTCTTGTTTTGGACTCTAATTTGCATGATTTGAATAAAACTTACCCGGACTGACGTTGTTTTCAGCAGAACTACCATGGTGTTGTTTTTTATGCAGAAATAAAAGTTCTCGGAATCGGATGTAACTTCCTGGAGATTTTTTATTGAATATATCAAAAATACTGGAAAAAAGATCCACCGGAGGGGGGACACCAGTTCCCCACAAGGCAACATGGCGCGCCCATCGCCCCCCACCCCACCCCATCCCAAGGCGCATCCTGATGCCTTGTGGGGCCCACGTGGCTCCGTCTGACCTAATTCCAATGCTATAAATTCCGCTTCCCCGAGAGGATAAAATAAGAGAAGAAGTTTCATTGCATTTTATGATACAGAGCCGCTGCCACCTCCTATTCTTCATCAGGAGGGTTGTTCTAGAGTTTGTTTGGGGCTCCGGAGAGGGGGATTCAATGCCATCGTCATCACCAATGCTTCTTCATCGACAACTCCTTGATGCTCACCAACGGGAGTGAGTAGTTCATTCGTAGGCTTGCTGGACGGTGATGGAGTTGGATGAGATTTGTCATGTAGTCGAGTCAATTTGTTAGGGCTTGATCCCTAGTATCCACTATGTTCTGAGATTGATGTTGCTATGACTTTGCTACACTTAATGCTTGTCACTAGGGCCCGAGTGCCATGATTTCAGATCTGAACCTATTATTTTTTCATGAATATAAGTGTTTCTTGGATCCTATCTTGAAAGTTTTTTGCACCTATTACGTGTTATGATCCGCAGACCCCAAAGTGATAACAATTGGGATACATTCCGGTGGTGACCGTAGTATGAGGAGTTCATGTATTCACTATGTATTAATGCTTTGTTCCCGTTCTCTATGAAAAGGAGGCCTTAATATCCCTTATATTTCCTTATGGACCCCGCTGCCACGAGAGGGTAGGATAAAAGATGTCATAGAAGTTCTTATTATAAGCATGTATGACTATTTACAGAATACATGCCTACATTACATTGATGAATTGGAGCTATTATGTATCCTCTAGGTTGTGACTATTATATGATGAATTTTATCCAACAAAAATATCCACCACTGATCCAATGCCTATGCTTTTCTCGTATTGATCTTTGCTAAGTTGCTACCGTTACTGTTACTATTACGGTTACTATTGCTACCGTTACCCCTGCTATCAAACTATCATTCTATTGTGCTACTAAACACTTTACTGCAGATATATAGTTCTCCAGGTGTGGTTGAATTGACAACTCAATTGCTAAGCTCGTAAATATTCTTTGGCTCCCCTTGTGTCGAATCAATAAATTTGGGTGCAATACTACCCTCGAAGACTGTCGCGATCCCCTATGCTTGTGGGTTATCAAGACCTTTTTTTGGTGTTGTTGCTGGGGAGCCTAGCTCTATTTATTGAGTCACTTGGGAATTATAATTGTTGATCATTATGAGGAATCTGAAAGATGCTAAGACCAAGATTGTATCCTCTAAGATGAGGGGGGGGGGTAAGGAACTGCCATCTTGCTCTGCACTTGATTTGCCTTCTGTTTTAAGTAGGCTTGTGACACCACCACCTGCTATTCATTGTGATATGTCGCTAGTAATTAATGATACTACTTTTGTTTTAAATGAAACTTGTAATGATGCTGGTACTTTGCTTGATGAGTATGTTTCAGTAGGTGAATTTCTTGATGAACAACTTGCTAAAGCTAAAGAATTTGAGATTTCTAAAACTGATGAAAATTAAGATTCACCTATTATGCCTAGCTCTCCTAGTAGAGTTGAAATGCCTAAGATACCCGAGGGTTATGTTATGTGTTGGGAGATAGCTAGAGAATTTCTTGCTTTTAATGATAGAGATAATCTTAAGAAATTACCGAGCAAGCTGAAAGAAAAATCTATGATAGAGAGAATGAAATATGATCCTAAGTTTGCTACTTCTCCTATCTTTGTTACTGATAAGTATTATGAATTCTCTGTTGATCCTGAATTAATTAATTTGAAGAATCTAATCATTTTCAAGGTTGTGAAACTGAAACTGTTGTGGCACATCTCACTAAATTGAATTATATTGCCACCTATTTTCTCGTGAGGAAAACATTAACTATTACTATATTCTTAAGTGGTTTCCTTTCTCACTAAAGGGTGATGCTAAAAAATTGTCTAATACTCTTGCTCCTGGTTGTGTGTGTAGTCCCCAGGATATGATATATTACTTCTGTGAAAAAATTATTTTCCTACTCATAAGAAACAGGCTACCTTACAAGAAATAAATAATCTTGTGCACTTTGAAGAAGAGAATCTCCTCAAGCTTGGGGGAGGCTTCTCCAATTACTTAATGTTTTGCCTGATCATCCTCTAAAGAAAAATGAAATACTTGATATCTTTTATAATGGACTTACCGATGCTTCTAGGGGACTACCTAGATTGTTGTGCTGGTTGTGTTTTCAGGGAATGAACTGTTAGACATGCTGAAGAATATTGAATAATACGTTGAAGAATGCCGATGATTGGACACTTCCTGAACCACCACCTAAACCAACTCCAAAGAAGATAGGTATTCTATTTCTCAGTTCAGAAGATATGCAAGAGGCAAAGAAATCTATAAAAGAAAATGGTATTAAATCTGAAAACGTCAAGAATTTACCACCTATTAAATAAATACATGGCCTCGATACCCCAACACAGGTTGTGAAGGTAAATTCTCTTATTAGATTCGATGAAGGTGATATTCCATGTAATAAATCTCCTAGTCAATGCATGGATGAATTTGTTAATTACATTGTAAAGCAAGAGAATTTTAATATGTATGTTAGCAATCAATTGAAATGTAATGCAATCATGACTGATCGTTTGAGTGACTTTATGTTTAGGATTGCTAATGATGTTAGAGGTTTAAGTAAACACATCCATGGTTCATACCTAGTTAGAACAAGTCTCTAAGTTACAGAGTGATTTGCTTAATGAAATGAATAATAAAATGAATGATCATGCAGTTAGAGTTGTGACTAGAGGAGGTAGAATGACTCAGGAACCTCTATATCCTGAAGGTCATCCTGAAAGAACTAAGCAAGATTCTCAGAGAAATAATATCGATGCACCTAGTTCATCTAAGAAGATAAAAATAATAATGATAGAACTTTGCATGCTTCTAGTGCTTGTGATAGAAAAATCTGCTGAGAATAGTAATGATGCTTATATTTCTGATGCTAAGATACAATCTGGTAATGAACATCCACCTAATGATAATGATAATGATGATTTCCATGTTGATGCTCAAGTTGATAATGATGTAGAAATAGAACCTGCAGTTGAACTTGATAACCCACCTCCTAAGAATAAAAGGTATGGTAAAAGTGATTTTATTGCTAAAAAATCATGGTAGAGAAAGGGAACCAAGGGTTCCAACACCCATGCCATTTCCTACTAAACCTCGGAAAAATAAGGATGAGGAAGATTTTGTGAGATTTGTTGAAATGCTTAGACCCATCTTTTTGCGCACACGTTTGACTGATATTTTGAAAGTGCCTCCATATGCTAAATACATGAAAGATATTGTCACTAATAAAAGAAAGATACCTGAAGCTGAAATTTCCACCATGCTTACAAATTATTCATTTAAAGGAGGAGTACCTAAGAAGTTAGGAGATCCGAGAATACCCACTATACCATGCTCCATTAAGAGAAGTTATGTCAAGACTGCTTTACGTGATTTAGGAGCCGGTGTTAGTGTTATGCTTTTTATCTTTATTTAGAAGACTTGATTTGAATAAGTTGACACCTACTGAAATATCTTTGCAAATGGCTGACAAGTCACCTACTACACCTATTGGAACTTGTGAGGTGATACGTCTCCAACGTATCTATAATTTTTTTATTGTTCCATGCTATTATATTATCTGTTTTGGATGTTTTATATGCATTAGTATGCTATTTAATATTATTTTTGGGACTAACCTATTAACCTAGAGCCCAGTGCTAGTTTCTGTTTTTTTTCTTGTTTTTGAGTTTCGCAGAAAAGGAATACCAAACGGAGTCCAAATGGAATAAAATCTCCGCGATGATTTTTCTTGGACCAAAAGACACCCCGGAGACTTGGAGTTCAAGTCAGAAGAGTCACGAGGCGGCCACAAGGGGGGAGGACGCGCCCCTGCCTTGTGGGCCCCCCTGACTCCACCGACCTGCTTCTTCTTCTTATAAATTCACATATATTCCCAAACCCTCAGAAGTATCCACGAAAACACTTTTCCGTCGCCGCAACCTTCTGTACCCGTGAGAGCCCATCTAGGGGCCTTTTTCGGCGTCCTGCCAGAGGGGGAATTCGATCACGGAGGGCTTCTACATCAACTCTATTGCCCTTTCGATGAAGCGTGAGTAGTTTACCTCAGACCTACGGGTCCATAGCTAGTAGCTAGATGGCTTCTTCTCTCTCTTTGATTCTCAATACCATGTTCTCCTCGATGTTCTTGGAGATCTATCCGATGTAATATTCTTTTGCGGTGTGTTTGTCAAGATCCGATGAATTGTGGATTTATGATCAACTTCTCTATGAATATTATTTGAATCTTCTCTGAATCTTATATGCATGATCTTATATCTTTGTAATTATCTTCAAACTATTGGTTTGGTTTGGCCAACTAGATTGGTTTTTCTTGCAATGGGAGAAGTGCTTAGCTTTGGTTCAAGCTCGATGTGTCCTTTCCCAGTGACAATAGGGGCAGCAAGACATGTATTGTATTGTTGCCATCGAGGATAAAAAGATGGGGTTTACATCATATTGCGTGAGTTTATTCATCTACATCATGTCATATTACTTAATGCGTTACTCTGGTCTTCATGAACTTAATACTCTAGATGGAGGCAGGAGTCAGTCGACGTGTGGAGTAATAGTAGTAGATGCAGAATCGTTTCGGTCTACTTGACACGGACGTAGTGCCTATATTTCATAATCATTGTCTTAGATATCGTCATAACTTTGTGCTTTTCTATCAATTGCTCGACAGTAATTTGTTCACCCATCGTATTATTTGCTATCTTGAGAGAAGCCTCTAGTGAAACCTATGGCCCCCTGGTCTATTTTCCATCATATAAGTTTCCGATGTACTATTTTGCAATATTTTACTTTCCGTTCCATAAACAATAAACCCAAAAATATTAACTTTATCGTTTGTTTACTTTCATCTATCTCTATTAGATCTCACTTTTGCAAGTGACCCTAAAGGGATTGACAACCCCTTTATCGCGTTGGGTGCAAGTTGTTTGATTGTTTTGCAGGTATTAGGTGATTTGTGTATTGTCTCCTACTGGATTGATACCTTGGTTCTCAAACTGAGGGAAATACTTATCTCTACTTTGCTGCATCACCCTTTCCTCTTAAAGGGAAAAACCAACGCAAGCTCAAGAAGTAGCATGAGGATGTCCCCGTTGTAGTGGCAAATGTTACTATCTTGACAGACTGTCAGGACCCCGACTCGATGTCACATCGATCTAGCCTGTAGCACCTCATATCACTTTGCGGCCTCACGCACGGTATCCCCACGGGTGTCGCCTTACCTTTGCCCGGGACCGTTTGCGCCTTTGGCTCACGTATATGATAGTGTCGCTAGCATCCATATGATAAGGAGCCCGGGCTGACATGACTAGTCGTAAACCCAAAGTGGCACAGACTTACAGGGACAGGCATCCATGACCCAGCATCGAACGTGTCGGTCATCAGCGAGTGAATCCAGGCTGTAGCACTGGGCTAGCAGGACTCCGGTGAACCGGGCTGTAGCGGGCTAACAGGACTCCGGTATTCATCGCGTGACATTTCCCCGAAGGGACAGACACAGGAACGAAGAAGGACACATGCCGGCCAGCCTAAGTGTTCCGGAGCAGTAGCAAGCTACCATGGCTCAGTGGAAACACTAGGAGACATTTCCCGGTAAGAGAGGCTACTAAAGATAAACAACTAGATAGTCAGATCCCACACATATCAAGCATTTCAATAACATACACACAATATGCTCGATATGTGCAATACAACATGGCATCACAACATGGCTCTACGACTCAAGTATTTATTCAATAGGCTCCGAGGAGCGAGATATTACAAACATGGGTCTCATGACCCAACAATCAGAGCATACAAATCAAAGCACAAGCGGAAGCTATCATGTCTGAGTACAAACATCTATAAATGAAAAAGGCTGAGAAGCCTGACTATCTACCAGATCCTGCCGAGGGCACAAGATCGTAGCTGAGGTATCAAGCTAAACGTCGAAGTCCACGCGAAACTACTAGTGAGACCGAAGTCTCTCTGCAAAAACATAAAATAGGCAAACGTGAGTACAAATGTACCCAGCAAGACTTACATCAGAACTAACTACATATGCATCATTATCAACAAAGGGGTGGTGGGGTTTAACTGCAGCAAGCCAGCTTGGACTCGGTGGCTATCCTAAACTACGACTGCAAGCGACTCTTTGAGGTGGCGCACACGAGTCCACATATTCACCATATCAATACCCCACTATGGATCCGCTCCCGTCTCCCTACGAGAACGCCATCCATAGCACTCACGCTTATCTTGCGTATTTTAGAGTATCCACTTTCACTTGTCTATGAACTGATATAAGCAACCCAGAAGTCCTTTTCCGCGGACACGGCTATTCGAATAGATCATATTAACCCTGCAGGGGTGTACTTCTTCACACACGCTCTCACCACTTACCGCCGTTTACACGACATGTACTCGGCAACCTTTAAGCGGAAGCCCAACGTGGGTGTCGGCCACGGCCTGCCTAAACACTCAAGTCTCTAGTCCAGGTTTATCGCCTATTCGGGTTCCATCCATGAGGAGATCCGGCCGGAGTTTCGCTCACAGCCCCAAACGATGTGAACAGGGTTCCCGAGACACCAAACGGGCGCCCGGTACACCGTGCCACGTGCCTACCGCATCACAGCCCACCCCTACGGTCAGCGCTGCGCACGGCCTCCAGCATACTACAAACACCAGAAACTACTTGCAACTCCTGGACAGAGGACAAGGGTGATCAAGAAGCCGAGAGGGTCCATTGGTTTCGGGCCCAATGCGTGGTAGTAGCTGAATCATGGATCACAAACACAGAACTCAGTTCCTGAGGACGGCTGCAATGAGACAACCCACCATGTACTCCTACATGGCCTCTCACCGCTACCTTTACCAAATCGTGTTCACACACTTAGCTCACACACAGTAGGACATGTTCACACACCTCTGATTCATTCCGGATGAATCAGACCCGACTCGACTCTAAGCAGTAGCAGGCATGACAAACAAGCATGAATGAGTAGGCACAACAGGGCTCAGACAACTCCTACTCATGCTAGTGGGTTTCATCTATTTACTGTGGAATGACAGGTCATGCAAAGGATAAAGGGGTTCAGCTACCGCAGCAAGTAACAGATGAATCGTTGTTGTCCTAATGCAGTAAAAAAAGAGCAGGAGCGAGAGAGTGGGATTGTATCGGAATGAACAAGGGGGTTTTGCTTGCCTGGCACTTCTGAAGATAGCATCGAGTCTTCATCAGTGTCAACGATCGCATCATCGGTATCACGTCTATCGAGAGGGGACAAATACCGGCAACACAGAAGGGAACACAATCAATGCAATGAACAATATGATGCATGATCATGACATGGCAAAATGGATGTGTTTTGGGCTAATGCAACTAGCAACAGATTAAATGAAGTTGGTTTGAATACAAGGTTCAAATTCAAACTCCATATGTGATTATTCAAATGCCATTTAATTGATTTGTGCTAAACAGCAGCTATAAGTTGTTCTAACATGCATGAAAATGGTACAGATGGATTCCTTGAATTTTTCTGATAATTTTTCATATATAAATTATTTAATTTGGAGTTACGGTTGAATTTCTATGAATTTTAGAAGTTTTAGGCATTTTCTGAAATTTCTTATATATAAAAATAAATTCAGAAAATAAGTTACTGCGTCAGCATGACGTCGGCATGATGTCGGCAAGTCAAAGGCGTCGACCAGGTCAAATCTGACCAGTGGGGTCCACTGGTCAGTGACCCAGTCAACTAACCAAGTTAGTTAGCCCTAACTAACTTAGTTAGCCGGGCGGGGCCCGCATGTCAGTGGCTCACCTAATTAACTAAGTTAATTAACACGAACTAACCTAGCACTAACTAAGCAGGCGCCTGGGCCCACACGTCAGGGGGTCAAACCCCGGGTCAACTCGCCGGAGTTGACCCGCGGCTCGTCGCCGGCGGAGCCAGAGACGGCGGAGGGGGTCAGAAATCCTCCTCCGGCGACCAAAACAGCGGCAACGATCACCTACGCGTAGCTGGCGCTCAGCCGCATCCATCTAGGCAAGCGGGAGGGGCTGAGGTCGAACGGGCTCGCCGGAATCGAGCTCGCGGCGGCGGCCGGAGCTTGGGGTTGGTGCGGGTTGGCGCTAGGGGGCACGGCAGGTCGCACGGGTGGGCGCGCTCGGCTCCTGGAAGGTGCTGAGCACGTTGCCGTGCTCGGGAGTTAGCTACGGTGGCTCTAGCACCGACTGCGTCATCACCGGCGGCGAGGAACTGTCGGCTCCGACAGTCGGGGTGGTTAGAAGGCACGGACGGGCACGGGGAGAGAGGGGAAATGGACAGGGGCTCACGAGGGGTCGGGAGAGAAGCTCGGTGGGCTCGGGGAGGCCTCTGCAACGGCGAATTGACGACGGCGATCTCCGGGCACCGGAGATGAGGACGACGACGCTCCGGTCGACTGCGGCCTCCTCTGGTCGCGTGCGTCGCGTGTGTAGCTCCACGGGGTCAGGGCGGAGCTCAGGGATGCATAGTGGGAGCGAGGGGGTGGCTGTGGCCCCGGTAAACGGCGTCGGCGGCGATGGGCTCCGCTCGGGCGCGTGAGGGAGAGAGAGCAGAGGAGGGGGAGGAGCGAGGGAGAACGCGAGGGGTTCCAGGGAGAGTGAGAGAGAGGCCAGGGGTGTCTTGGCGTCTCCAGGCGCATTGAGGAGGGAGGCAACCAGGCAGGAGGTGGCGCACGGCGGCGCGCGCGGCCGACAGGCAGCTGCCTGCCTGCTCTGGCGGGAGGAAGCAGGTGGCTGGCACGGGCCAGCACAGTGCTGGGCCGGCCAGCGGGCTGCCAGGTAAGGTCAGGTAAACCTTTCTCTCTCCCTTTTTTTATTACTATTTCCTATTTTCTGTAATTGTGTTTGGATTTATTAAAAATGCCAGAGCATTTCCAAAAATCATGCAACTGACTGTGGCCACTGTTTGGAATATTTCCAACAGTAAACATTTCAGTTTGTGATTATTTGAGCATTTAAAATATTATTAGCAATTAAATGCCCAAATGCAAATACTATATAATTTAATTCAAAAATCCAGGAATAGCCTATAAATATGTTCATCATTTTTGGAAGAGGTTTTCACCTTTAACAGAAATTATGAACATTTCCAAAGGGCATTCTGGGTTATTGAAAATATTTTTATTGAACCTAGTTAAATTTCATTTGGTGCTAGGGTTTCAACAATCCCCATTTCAAATTTCTTTGGAATTTAAACATGATGGCATGATGAACAAGCAAAGCCAAGCAAGGGCTGAACTGGGGCTGTGACAACTCACCCCCACTAAACAAAAATCTCGTCCCGAGATTCAAGACGTGAGGTATGAAGACAGAGGGGACACGGAACTGACACAGTCTTCATGATCCATTATCCTCCTGAAAGATGTTGATTCATTGCTTCAAATTGATCTCGATGTCTTCGCTTTCGAGATCTTCCTCCAATACGATGACCACAGAAAGAAACTCTACAGGAATCGATCTTCTCGAAGATCGAGCAACTCACGGAATGAGACATAGTAACATCTCTCGAGCTGAGAGACGAAGCACACCTCTAGAGGGATGGAGTGGAGCAGGTGACAGGTTCACTAGGTAGACAACAATTCCACACCTAAGAAGGTGGTAAACGGTTGTCAACGTAGCGAGGAGTTGAGTTGCCATGATACCACGACGAAACATCCTGGAGGAGGGTGATTCGTAGATTATTTCCTTAAGTGGCAAAAAGAATTACCTTTGATTCAGAGATCATTGAAAACCTTTATACCAGCCTAAGGCAATTCTCAAGCGATCGTGTGGAGGGGGTCAGTAGAATGGCATACTCGGACTTGGCTGATGTGGATTACCTTGTTGAAGACAACGTAATGGATGAATTTGCTTATCACCGGAAATGGAAGAGACCCATGGTAGAATGGCACATTGGCGGTGCAAGCTGGGAACAAAATGCAAATGCTGGGAATGATTCTGGTAACTGGGGAAGAGCCCAGCACTAGAGAGTTAATTCACTGGTTGAAAAGGTCATAGCATTGCCGAGGGAACTGAGAGCAAACCCAGCTAGTGCCGAGGATAACACGTAGCGCTTGTGCGTGCTCTCAAGAACTTGAGCATTTCCATAATCATCAAGGTTTTATCAACATCCGTGTCAAGGGTCCGGTAACACAACTTACTACCATGATGAATGATGATGGATGATGCAGATGCAAAGGAAGATAACACTTTCTCAGATTTCACCATTGGCGGGGCCAAGGAAATAAAATCTGGATAATCGACCGAGAGACATTTAGCACTCCGCTTCTAATGTTCTCCTTGATGTGCTAGTGTATCCCATTCATAGATATGGTTTGATAACTAGAACATCAAGTAAAAGGTTGGACTTCGGGAGCAATAGAATCCATAAGGAATAGTTACGGAGGTAAATCCTACGAAATCCTTATGGGGATGTGGCCAATTTCTTCAATCAAGACACTACAATAATAGGTCTTCCGGCTGGGTGTGTTGGCCATGATATCCACTTAAACGGTTATCGAGGGACCAATATTATAGTTCTTGGGAAATGTTCCAACCATCATATCTGCCTGAGATTTAGACCTGGTTGGTGTCAGAATATTCCAGACTCATCGAGTCTAGGAAGAAAAATGAAAGTTTGCAACACAAATCGACGAGATGACGTTGCGGGATTCTCGGGAGATGAGCTACGATAGCAAGCTCCAAAACATGAGCTGGTTCTGCTACAAACATGTGAACACGTTGTCCTAGACAAAACATTATCACATGGTAGTCTTACAACAAAACACTACCGAGTTCAGGTGGGGAACCATAATCGAGGACATTGAAGTCCTTGCATAAGGCATGCTCTTAAGAAGAAACTTCTTCTCCTTGAACAAATCAATCAGTGGCTTGGTGTGCTCGGAACACATATGGAATGAAGGTTGCAAGTCTCCAAACCATAGAATACTTCGCACATGTGCATGACTGACTTGGGATGATTCCAGAGGAAGCAAAACTAACTTTCTCAAATTTACGGCGGCAACTTTCACCAAATGCACGTGTATAAGAGGAAGTCACTCCTTTCATCAAACAAATACTTCATGAGTTAGCATGAAGAAATGCTTTCAAAAGTTTCCAACACTGGCTTAATGTTCAACAAATCATGGAGGGGATAAGGATGTTGTCAATGGGCTCAACAACAATTCATCCGGGTTTCCTTTTAAAAGGAATTCCATAGTTAATGAACACGGTGATAGCATTGGTCAGACCAAAGATGTAATGGTGTATGCTCGAGGGATCAACCACAAATAAGACAACATTACGAATATCGTTGGTTCTGGTCTGATTTGACGATAGCCCACACTCAAATCAAAGGATTGATAAGACAATAGGTCCAGCAACTGATCACAAGGACCAATCGATGAAGATATCATCTTTCTCCAACACACACTACACAAGAATATCCCTTTGGAACGAACTAAGTCAGGCGAGCTTTTATCTTCCAACTCTCCAAGTTGTTGTCTAGCTTAACCAACTAGCTCAGGGATATCTAACACCGATTCTTGGAGAGAAGGTGGTTCACAAGAAACCAACTTAATCACGAGCTCAACATAACAGTCAGGGAACAACCTGGTAATACTTCCGAGAAGATATTTGGAAAATCACGAACCACCGATATGTTACTAAGCTCGAGAACAATCGTGCTTTTGAGGGCAAGACGCTATGATCAAATGAGTGAGGACTTGAAATAGTCCTAACTCATCGGTCGAGGAGTGAACCAGGTGAATGGACTAGGTAGCACGATCAATCTTAGAATGATGATTCAATAACCAACACACTACGAATGAAATTATTGTCCTTTAACTACCCAGCAACGAGGTTGCTAGGCGTATTGATTTCACACATCACAATTCATTTGTCGGTATTCCGGTTGCATCAACACAAGGGCCGAGGAATGACTAATGATGGTGAGAAGTATCACTACGTCAAAATTCATGAGAGTTGGTGCAGTTCTCATGACAATTCTGACATAAAGGGGGTAATACTCCAAGGTAGAACAGAACCAAAAGCTGAATTGGCATTTGATCTGCGGAATACAACTACTTTGACCCAATCCTAGATATGGATGAGGTACTGGAGTTTGTTTCTCCAAGTCATTCAGGACAGAATGGCTTGACGGACCACAAGAGTAATAGGCATCGATAAACGAACGCACGCATACTCTTGACTATCAATTGATAGACGAAGGTCAGAATGCAACTAAAGAGAACAACTCAAAGGAACATATAATTTTCTGAGTTGTGGATGCATAGATTAGTATGTCGAACCAAGTTCAACATATTTCTTCCGGATAACCCATGCAGAAAGGTAGAACTGGCAGAGTCACGACTTATGAATGGATAACTCCTCAAGAATAATCCTGTTGTGATATTTCAGTTCAACGAGGAACTTCTGCCATAAGTAGTTCATGGTATTTGAAAGAAGAAGATACCACGGACTTCAAGGACTATTGCAAAGGTTACTAATATCCTGAAGGCACTAGCAATTACTATCAACATGAAGTAGGTAGAGTGAATCTTGGTTCAAGAACCCAGGAGCAGAATACCTATCACTAAGTAGCATCACGGGATGCTTTCGAGAATAATGGCCAGAATCATCACACTGGGAGCACAAATCATGGCTAAATTACTAGATGATCCCCTAAGACACCTAGGGTCATAATAATATCTCCAACATATATGTCACGGTAATGAAGTACCTCAACTCACTGATTAGTGTGGTTAATCTGGCCCATGGAAACATTGAAACGGGAAGAAAGGATTTGCAATTGCATCAGACTACTTAGAAACCTGGGATGACTCGGACAGCATAACGGCTGTAAATGCTCAGAAAGATTTGAGACATTCACAAAAATGGTGGCATAACCACTCAGAAGCACAATATCAAGGTTTCGAGATCAACAGTTAACGTACGGAAGTAGTAGAAACTGAACTCAAGCTTAATCCAACAATTTATAAGTCTACGGATTAGTAACATGTGATCCTGATAGATAGATGAGAAGACCTAGTTCCTTAACCCCGTAGGAAAGATAAGATGACTCAGATCAGAAGGGCATAAGGTATAAGGAGTAAAAAGAGCCTTACGTTCCATCCCACAATCAATTCCCTTATATAACTAAAGAATTTCTAGACTCAACTTCAACTAGTTTGGCTTGGTAATCCTACAGGCAGTCAAGCTCTGATACCAACGCTGTCAGGACCCCGACTCGATGTCACATCGATCTAGCCTGTAGCACCTCATATCACTTTGCGGCCTCACGCACGGTATCCCCACGGGTGTCGCCTTACCTTTGCCCGGGACCGTTTGCGCCTTTGGCTCACGTATATGATAGTGTCGCTAGCATCCATATGATAAGGAGCCCGGGCTGACATGACTAGTCGTAAACCCAAAGTGGCACAGACTTACAGGGGCAGGCATCCATGACCCAGCATCGAACGTGTCGGTCATCAGCGAGTGAATCCAGGCTGTAGCACTGGGCTAGCAGGACTCCGGTGAACCGGGCTGTAGCGGGCTAACAGGACTCCGGTATTCATCGCGTGACATTTCTCCGAAGGGACAGACACATGAACGAAGAAGGACACATGCCGGCCAGCCTAAGTGTTCCGGAGCAGTAGCAAGCTACCATGGCTCAGTGGAAACACTAGGAGACATTTCCCGGTAAGAGAGGCTACTAAAGATAAACAACTAGATAGTCAGATCCCACACATATCAAGCATTTCAATAACATACACACAATATGCTCGATATGTGCAATACAACATGGCATCACAACATGGCTCTACGACTCAAGTATTTATTCAATAGGCTCCGAGGAGCGAGATATTACAAACATGGGTCTCATGACCCAACAATCAGAGCATACAAATCAAAGCACAAGCGGAAGCTATCATGTCTGAGTACAGACATCTATAAATGAAAAAGGCTGAGAAGCCTGACTATCTACCAGATCCTGCCGAGGGCACAAGATCGTAGCTGAGGTATCAAGCTAAACGTCGAAGTCCACGCGAAACTACTAGTGAGACCGAAATCTCTCTGCAAAAACATAAAATAGGCAAACGTGAGTACAAATGTACCCAGCAAGACTTACATCAGAACTAACTACATATGCATCATTATCAACAAAGGGGTGGTGGGGTTTAACTGCAGCAAGCCAGCTTTGACTCGGTGGCTATCCTAAACTACGACTGCAAGCGACTCTTTGAGGTGGCGCACACGAGTCCACATATTCACCATATCAATACCCCACTATGGATCCGCTCCCGTCTCCCTACGAGAACGCCATCCATAGCACTCACGCTTATCTTGCGTATTTTAGAGTATCCACTTTCACTTGTCTATGAACTGATATAAGCAACCCAGAAGTCCTTTTCCGCGGACACGGCTATTCGAATAGATCATATTAACCCTGCAGGGGTGTACTTCTTCACACACGCTCTCACCACTTACCGCCGTTTACACGACATGTACTCGGCAACCTTCAAGCGGAAGCCCAACGTGGGTGTCGGCCACGGCCTGCCTAAACACTCAAGTCTCTAGTCCAGGTTTATCGCCTATTCGGGTTCCATCCATGAGGAGATCCGGCCAGAGTTTCGCTCACAGCCCCAAACGATGTGAACAGGGTTCCCGAGACACCAAACGGGCGCCCGGTACACCGTGCCACGTGCCTACCGCATCACAGCCCACCCCTACGGTCAGCGCTGCGCACGGCCTCCAGCATACTACAAACACCAGAAACTACTTGCAACTCCTGGACAGAGGACAAGGGTGATCAAGAAGCCGAGAGGGTCCATTGGTTTCGGGCCCAATGCGTGGTAGTAGCTGAATCATGGATCACAAACACAGAACTCAGTTCCTGAGGACAGCTGCAATGAGACAACCCACCATGTACTCCTACATGGCCTCTCACCGCTACCTTTACCAAATCGTGTTCACACACTTAGCTCACACACAGTAGGACATGTTCACACACCTCTGATTCATTCCGGATGAATCAGACCCGACTCGACTCTAAGCAGTAGCAGGCATGACAAACAAGCATGAATGAGTAGGCACAACAGGGCTCAGACAACTCCTACTCATGCTAGTGGGTTTCATCTATTTACTGTGGAATGACAGGTCATGCAAAGGATAAAGGGGTTCAGCTACCGCAGCAAGTAACAGATGAATCGTTGTTGTCCTAATGCAGTAAAAAAAGAGCAGGAGCAAGAGAGTGGGATTGTATCGGAATGAACAAGGGGGTTTTGCTTGCCTGGCACTTCTGAAGATAGCATCGAGTCTTCATCAGTGTCAACGATCGCATCATCGGTATCACGTCTATCGAGAGGGGACAAATACCGGCAACACAGAAGGGAACACAATCAATGCAATGCACAATATGATGCATGATCATGACATGGCAAAATGGATGTGTTTTGGGCTAATGCAACTAGCAACAGATTAAATGAAGTTGGTTTGAATACAAGGTTCAAATTCAAACTCCATATGTGATTATTCAAATGCCATTTAATTGATTTGTGCTAAACAGCAGCTATAAGTTGTTCTAACATGCATGAAAATGGTACAGATGGATTCCTTGAATTTTTCTGATAATTTTTCATATATAAATTATTTAATTTGGAGTTACGGTTGAATTTCTATGAATTTTAGAAGTTTTAGGCATTTTCTGAAATTTCTTATATATAAAAATAAATTCAGAAAATAAGTTACTGCGTCAGCATGACGTCGGCATGACGTCAGCAAGTCAAAGGCGTCGACCAGGTCAAATCTGACCAGTGGGGTCCACTGGTCAGTGACCCAGTCAACTAACCAAGTTAGTTAGCCCTAACTAACTTAGTTAGCCGGGCGGGGCCCGCATGTCAGTGGCTCACCTAATTAACTAAGTTAATTAACACGAACTAACCTAGCACTAACTAAGCAGGCGCCTGGGCCCACACGTCAGGGGGTCAAACCCCGGGTCAACTCACCGGAGTTGACCCGCGGCTCGTCGCCGGCGGAGCCAGAGACGGCGGAGGGGGTCGGAAATCCTCCTCCGGCGACCAAAACAGCGGCAACGATCACCTACGCGTAGCTGGCGCTCAGCCGCATCCATCTAGGCAAGCGGGAGGGGCTGAGGTCGAACGGGCTCGCCGGAATCGAGCTCGCGGCGGCGGCCGGAGCTCGGGGTTGGTGCGGGTTGGCGCTAGGGGGCACGGCAGGTCGCACGGGTGGGCGCGCTCGGCTCCTGGAAGGTGCTGAGCACGTTGCCGTGCTCGGGAGTTAGCTACGGTGGCTCTAGCACCGACTGCGTCATCGCCGGCGGCGAGGAACTGTCGGCTCCGACAGTCGGGGTGGTTAGAAGGCACGGACGGGCACGGGGAGAGAGGGGAAATGGACAGGGGCTCACGAGGGGTCGGGAGAGAAGCTCGGTGGGCTCGGGGAGGCCTCTGCAACGGCGAATTGACGACGGCGATCTCCGGGCACCGGAGATGAGGACGACGACGCTCCGGTCGACTGCGGCCTCCTCTGGTCGCGTGCGTCGCGTGTGTAGCTCCACGGGGTCAGGGCGGAGCTCAGGGATGCATAGTGGGAGCGAGGGGGTGGCTGTGGCCCCGGTAAACGGCGTCGGCGGCGATGGGCTCCGCTCGGGCGCGTGAGGGAGAGAGAGCAGAGGAGGGGGAGGAGCGAGGGAGAACGCGAGGGGTTCCAGGGAGAGTGAGAGAGAGGCCAGGGGTGTCGTGGCGTCTCCAGGCGCATCGAGGAGGGAGGCAACCAGGCAGGAGGTGGCGCACGGCGGCGCGCGCGGCCGACAGGCAGCTGCCTGCCTGCTCTGGCAGGAGGAAGCAGGTGGCTGGCACGGGCCAGCACAGTGCTGGGCCGGCCAGCGGGCTGCCAGGTAAGGTCAGGTAAACCTTTCTCTCTCCCTTTTTTATTACTATTTCCTATTTTCTGTAATTGTGTTTGGATTTATTAAAAATGCCAGAGCATTTCCAAAAATCATGCAACTGACTGTGGCCACTGTTTGGAATATTTCCAACAGTAAACATTTCAGTTTGTGATTATTTGAGCATTTAAAATATTATTTGCAATTAAATTCCCAAATGCAAATACTATATAATTTAATTCAAAAATCCAGGAATAGCCTATAAATATGTTCATCATTTTTGGAAGAGGTTTTCACCTTTAACAGAAATTATGAACATTTCCAAAGGGCATTCTGGGTTATTGAAAATATTTTTATTGAACCTAGTTAAATTTCATTTGGTGCTAGGGTTTCAACAATCCCCATTTCAAATTTCTTTGGAATTTAAACATGATGGCATGATGAACAAGCAAAGCCAAGCAAGGGCTGAACTGGGGCTGTGACACAGACTTTGTTATTCTTGATATGCCTGAGGACGGCAACATGTCGATTATCCTTGGTAGACCCTTTTTGAATACTGCAGGGGCTGTTATTGATTACAACATGAACATATGGTATATTTCCCAAGGAACCAAAGTTTTGTGAATAGTATCAACTTTATTGAAAGAATTATGACAATCACTATTGGAGGTTTTGAATTTCCTCTTCCGACAGTCAAAAAGAAACATGAAACTCTTATTGTTGGGGAAATGCATATCCCTGTTGAGGTAACTCAGTGTTATATTATACAAAAATTCTTCGATTTCATGTTACTCGAAAATAGTTTATTAATCAGACTTGATCAACCTTATTAACATATTCTTTTTGAGGGGCATACTATTTTTGAGGGGCATGTGGTCAATTAATTTAGTAAGCACAACCTAATGTACCTATAGTTTGCTCTTGGTTATTTATAGTTTAATAAAGTGGAATGCCATGATTATCATGTCTTCTGAGTTATCCATGCAATACAATGTGACCCAAAAATAAAAGTACTTAGAATGCCATAAAATTTTAACATGTTTTTTTCTAGAATATTTAAGGACTTTTGGCACTGAATACATCCCACGGGGTGCCTCTATTGCTCACAAGGCAGCAGAGCGTGCCTACCCCTTGGTGCGCCATGATGTCTTGTGGGGTCCATAGGACCCCACTCACTTAGTGCTTGAGCCCACTTCATCTCCTACCTCCAGAAAAAAATCGTGGTAGCTCTCTCTCTCTCTCTCTCTCTCTCTCTCTCTCTCTCTCTCGTGTTCTTGCTCCTAAACCTGAGATTTTCGATCTCTTTGCTCGATGCTCCGTCTTCAAAACTATTTTGGGAGATTGCTCCTTGGTATCTGACTCCTCCATTGCTCCATTTAGTTTTTGTTTTTGTGGATTATATTTTGCTGCTATTGGTGCCACTAAAAATGAGTTTGCATGTTGGATTTAGTTGGTTCTAAGTAGTTTGAATGCTTGATATAGACTCTAGACACTTATATGAGTAGTTGCTATCAATCTTGTGAAGTCTTGTTAACATCTTTTGTGGTCCAAAAATTTCAGAAATTTTCTCTTAGGAAAAATGAACTTCTTTGGGAGGAGTTCTTCAAGGAGAAGGTTTGTCGAGCTAGAGCTTGGCACGCCAAGTGTACATTGAACCAAGGGCAAGTTCTGTGCGAGGTGATGAAGCAAAATCATGCCAATGGATGTGCGACGTATTCATGAAAGGTGCTAATATTAAGGAATAAGTTGATCAATTTGCTCGGTTGACCCGAAAGTAACAATCGCATAGGTGCTCCCTTTACCCTCTACCCAAATTCGTCGGGAACATAGAGGGTAAGCAGAGGAGCCAAGCAACCCAGCTTGGCGAAAAATCTCAAGTCAAATTGATGCATATTGTGCCTTTATAATGATTTGTGGGAAGGCAGCGCTTGTATATTGAATACAAATGCTAAGGATATGTTGAGCTCTCCAGGAGTCCCAAGGTAACCACTAAAAATGATCAAATGCTAAGGATGTGTTGAATACAAATGCTAAGGATATGTTGGCCCGAAAGTAACAATCGCATAGGTGCTCCCTTTACCCTCTACCCGAATTCGTCGGAAACATAGAGGGTAAGCAGAGGAGCCAAGCAACCCAGCTTGGCGAAAAATCTCAAGTCAAATTGATGCATATTGTGCCTTTATAATGATTTGTGAGAAGGCAACGCTTGTATATTGAATACAAATGCTAAGGATATGTTGAGCTCTCCAGGAGTCCCAAGGTAACCGTGTCGAGGTGCCCCAAGGAGCCCCCGATACGGTTTATTAGACTCTTTGATAGGTCTGAAGTGTTTTATACCAAAAAAATCAAGGTAAGTATTGCACAGTTTTTTCAAAGATGGACAAACTACTTTTACATTAGTGACTTATCAAAAAGTCCTTTTTGTTACACAGGCAACCTTTATGGTTTAATATTTATGACCGTCCGATCTGACTGACCGATCGAATTTGCGCATGTTGTGACAGTCAGCTTTTAAGCTGCATTTTGCAGCTTCATGTTATATGTTATTTTGACTTGACCATGACTGTTTAAGATGTGTAATTGGCCAGTCATCGGCTTCCACCCCTTAGTAGAAACTACTTAGGGAGTTTCCTTTCTGATTGGAACCCTTAGCCGACGTCTCAGTGCCCGACGGCAGTTCTATCAGTAGAAACAAGGCAATCAAACCTTAGGGCTAAAACATACACTTGGTCTTAGGAGCATTTGTGTGGGGGCAACTTAATAGCCCCCGGTACATGTCGAATCCTCGGATTGCCCGAGGTCAAACCACTGTGACGCCCGGATAATCAAGCTACAGTAATTCCCTGTTAATGGCGCCATGTCATCATGTTACTGTTGCTAATCTTCACTTGATCCAAATCATAAGTCAAATTCAAATCCAATCTAACGTCAAACATTCATATTTGCCAGACATGGAATCTAAAATGTTCATCTTGTGGCAAATAATCCATAACAAATATTGGTGGTGAACCAAATTTTTTGCAAGGTGTTTAAATGACCTAAGCCAATTTAAGCAGTGGCTAAAACAATAGATTTAATGCCTTTTCAATTTATAAAAGTGGCAAACTTCTTCAAAAAGCCTCACAATCTTTTTGTGGCAGTGCCAACTATTGCAATGTAATTATGTGGCCAAGTCCCACTTTTTACAGAATCCTTTTTGGCAGCTCAAATATTGCAAAAACTTTTTTTTAAAGAAAAGAAAAGAAAGGGAAGAGGAGGAGAGAGAAGCCCCCCCTTGCCACTGGGCTTTAGCCCACCCCAGTAGCCGGCCCACCTAACCCCACCCAAGCCGGCCCAGCACTTGCCTCCCCCGGTCGCCTTCTCCCTCTCCTGTAAAACGGACCAGGGCACGGTCGAGCGCGTGCAGCCACACCAGCTCGCCAGCGTCGAGGGGATAAGGCCGCCCCGGACGCCTCAAGTTCCCCACTCACCTACCGCCACTCCCACTCCCCCACTCGCCTCTCCTCCCCCAGATCCACCTCTCCCCTCTCCTCTCGCTTGATCCCGAGCTCGGCCGCACGAGCTCGTCGCCACCGATCACCGTCAACATGGCCACCGTCCACGCCGCACCTTGCCAACGCGTTCCTGAGCACCGCCATCGTCGACTACGTCCTCTACAGCAAGCCATTGGGGACGGGAGCCGCTACATCGCCGCCCAGTCTTCTTCTTCTTCCTCGGGCACCACCGCCATTGTCGTCGAATCCGGCCACCTCGAGCCTCCATCAAGCCTGCTGCCATCCCCTATGGCTCCACGGTGAGCTCCCGCACGTAACCCCTCACCGCCCCGACCATTTCCATGTGCGTAACCGCCGTCGCCATAGCTCCCGTAGGCCACCGTCGCCGCCATGGCCACCGCTCGTTCCGAGCTAGCCGAGCACGAGCACGTGTCGAGGGCCTCGCGGTGAAGCCGCCCGTGCCCTCCGCTTGTTCCCCCATCTCCCCTTGCACCGGATCTGTCTACGCCCGACTCCGGCCGGCGCGTCGCTCATTGCCGCCATCCTCACGGGCCTCCCTGCAGCCTCCCGCTACCTCCTTCGAACACGCGCGAGCGCCAGCTACTCGTAGGCCCTCTCCACGCGCCGACACGTGCCCTGCATCGTCGAATCTGCCATCACCCGCCACCGCCGCCACCTCTGCTCGACGTTGCCATTGTTGCAGCCCGCCTCAGCCCGAGCTGAGGCCACCGCTGGATGCGCTGCTCCGCCCGCTTCCGAACGAGCTCGGCTGCGCTTGAAATGACCCCCTGTGGCGCGTTTCCGGTGAAGTCCCGAGCCACGCCGCCGCGATCTGCGTCGCCGGAGCATCACCGCTGGTCGCGCCAACATGGCCGCCTCGGGGCCACCCACTGGGTCGCTGACCGGTGGCCCCCGCGTGCCCCTTGGCCTATTGACCCAGTCAACGGCTGACTGGGCATCACCCAACCACTGCAATGGGCCCCGCATGGGACCTGTTGATTGGTCAGCTGGTCAGTTGACTGCTGATGCGTTGATGACGTCATGATGATGTCATATTCCTTTTCTGAAATAATTTTAATGGTAATAATATTAGAAAATCTTTTAAAACTTTGAAAAATCATATAAAACAAACCGTAGCTCGGATGAAAAAGGTTTCTACATGAAAGTTGCTCAGAATTTCAAGACGAATCCAGATACGCTTTCTGTTCGCCCGCCACACATCCCTAGCATAGCAAACATGCAACTTTTCTCCTCCGGTTCATCTGTCTGACAGACGTCCGGAATCGGGAATACTTTCCCGAATGTTTCCCCTTCGCCAGTACCGCCTAGCGCTGCGTTAGAACACTTCTAGCCCCGCTTATTGTCTTGTTATGCATATGTTTGCGTGTATTTACTGTTTCTTCCCCCTCTTCTCTCCGGTAGACCCCGAGACCGCTGCTGATGCCGATGTGATCGACTATGTCGACGACGACCCTCCTTCTTGTCTAAGCAACCAGGCAAGCCCCCCTTTGATCATCCCGATATCGCCCATTCTATACTCTCATGCTTGCATTAGATTGTGCTACTGTTATTGTTTGCTCCTATTCTAATGCATAGCCTGCTTTTGTACCTGCTATTGTTACCTACCTGCTTGTCCTAAATTGCTTAGTATAGGTTGGCTAGTGATCCATCAGTGACCCCCACCACCTTGTCGCCCCTGCTTCATCATCGACGACTCGATCAACGTGATCGCCAACCAGAGCCTGACACCTCACATCACATCACGCCCCTTTTGTTGCCCGACTCTGCAGAGCTACTATCGAGTGCTGAGGGTGATCCCTCATAACGCACTCTTGGTAATAATTCTGTAGTGTAGCTATTCGGTCATGGTCATCGAGGGTGATTTCCTCTTTCACCATTCCCGATACGGCTCTGTCGTTCAACACCTCAAGTGTGAACCTCGAGGGTGGTCCCTCTTACATTCACCTTGATGATTACATTGAGTGGAATCCTCCGTGGGTGATTCCTCGGGTTTTCCCCTTGATGTTTGGACACACGGTTACAATGGCTTTACTTGAGACCTTGGTGAAAGTCGGGCTGGCACGGAGAGCACCCGCAAGATAATGACATGGCACGGCCGGGCATTCTGAGCCCTTGTTGTAAGTCCACGAGACGGGGCGACGGGGTCAGTTTCGATCGTGAGTCTCCGCTCATATCCGCAAGCTAATAATACACTATGGTTTGGGTATTTGTTCTGAGTTGGCCTTTGGCCTTTACGCACCAACCACCACGTGAGAATAGTTATGGGCCTCGGCGTCGTGGTATCAGCCGAAGCTTTGTCAGACGTCCAGTTCAGCAGTGCGGCACGGCTAGGCCGGCACCATCCTGTAGTGGTGGAGCCTGGACCTGCCCTGTACGCAACGACCCGGAGTGCAACGGGCAATGGGCCCAGACCCCGGAGTGCTTAGGAGGTAGACCAGCGGGGACCTCTCTGCTGAGCCTAGGTAGGGCTGCGACGTGTTGATCTTCCGAGGCCGGGCATTGACCCCAGAAAGGTGTGTCCGGCCAGAGTGATCGAGCGTGTTGGAAAACGTGGTGCACCCCTACAGGGAAGATTATCTATGAATAGCCATGTCCACGGTAACGGACGTTCAGACTTATATCCTGATCTTATAAAACTACAAATGGATACTTGAATATGTGGCTCCGGGATTGCTTTCTCGCAGGGAGTCAAGGAAGGATCTCTGGGCATTAATGTTACAACATGCTTGTTAAATATTAAACTGCTATTCCTTATGCTTCTACATGCTGCAAGATGCTCGTAGCTGCTTGAAGATGCTAGTCTTTGATAGGCTAGGCTTCCCCCTCTATTCTGGCATTCTGCAGTTCAGTCCACAGATACGAACCTTCCATTTAATACCAGTGCATACTTAGTATAGATCTGATGCTTGCGAGTACTTTGAATGAGTACTCATGGTTGCTTTGCTACCCCCTTTTCCCCCTTCTTTCTTCTTTCTGGTTGATGCAACCAGATGGTGGATCCCTGGAGCCAGATACCACCATCGATGGATGCTACTACGTGAAGACCGCCGACGACCAGGAGTAGTTAGGAGGTCCCAGGTAGGAGGCCTTGCCTCTTCGATCGTTGTTGCTTTTGTACTAGCCTTCTTAAGGCATCCTTGTTTAACTTATGTCTGTACTCAGATATTGTTGCTTCCGCTGACTCTTGTGTATCGAGCTTGTATTCGAGCCCTCGAGGCCCCTGGCTTGTAATATAAAGCTTGTATTATTTTGATTTATGTCTAGAGTTGTGTTGTGGTATCTTCACGTGAGTCCCTGATCTTGATCGTACACATTTGCGTGTATGATTAGTGTACGGTTGAATCGGGGGCATCACAACCACCTACACATCAACTTTTTTGAAAAAGAAAAGCCATTCATTTTACACGGATAGCCGCTATCGCCTATGGTTTGTGACCGATTTACCAGATTGTGACAATCAGCTTTCGGCTTTATGTATCTGAGGTACTTGACCGGTTAAACTAGAAGTAACGATCACAATGGTTCTCCATTTAAACCCTTAGCCGAACAAAGCGGAAACGTAAGGGGTAAGCACATGAGCTGACCAACCCAGCTATTGACCAAAGACACAAGTCGAAATCAATGCATATATACGTGAAATACCAAGGATGTTTTGCCAAGGACTCCGCAGAGTAGCTTGGCTTCTTGTGTGTTTGACTCTAGTCGCAAACCCCTGTTTAACATTGTCAATGCTTTAAAGGTGTCTGGCGTTGTATCACGAGAACTATGCTCAGAAAACCCAAAAAAAAACTTACACAAAAACTTCTTTCTAAATTAAATCAAGTTTTTTGGTGCTAATCCAAAATTGATCTTAAAATTAATTTGTGCTTTTGTCGTGCTTTAACATGACACCTCCGATCTCTAGACATCAAGTGGGGCAGCCTTCGGCTTCAACCTCCCTTTCATGAAGGTGGGGTGCTTCTCAGACCAGTCTAGCGAACTAAACTCGAGCGGTTTTAGAGAGAAAATAGGCTATACAGCTATTTGACCATACTCGAGTCAAAAAAGGAGTAGCAGAAAAATACTCTACAGTGACTAAGAAGAAAAGTACTTAAAAAGGAACATGTAAGTTTATGAGCCCCCAGTTAACTTGTATAGAGGAAGCACTTTTAATAAACAATGTTTTTACCAAAATAAGTTTTTAACAAACAACTTTTTGCTTTACAAAAATGTAATGCTTGGTTGAACCAAACAAAAACTAAAAAAGAGATCATGAAAGTAACTTAGCTAGTTTATGTGCTCGGTGTTGATGACGTGGTCCAGTCTTGTGGCGGGACGAAGACATCCATCGAACTTTGATAGATCCGACACGGTGCTAGTCCTCGGCCTAGCTAAGGTTCCAGCCCCCAAGCCCGTCCCAAGGTGACCTAGCGAGTAGCTTGGCTTGATGAATAGACGGTATAACATTGACGATGTGTCGAGGTGAAGCCCCCGGTATAGCCATGGTGATGATGAAGCCCCGGATTATGTTGATGAAGCGATGGCGAATCCCCCGGTCTAGCTGAGGGGACAGAGTAGGTTGGTAAGGTGACGTTGGAGCCCCCATGCCAGCCAAGTTGTCAAAGCAGGTAGGCATGGTGTACATCGGCCTAAATAAGCAACGGTGCGGCAATGCTGAGGCAAGTCAGAGTTTTTGACGTCGTCAATGCCGGCTTGATGAAGTGACCGCGTGGTGATGCATGTGCACCCAACCTATGCAATCTGTGGGGCAGTGATGTTTATCTTGACGATTATTCGGCATACGCGATGCCGAATTCTTGGTCAGCTTGCCGAGGTGATGATCCGAGGTGGTTGTCATCGGCTCAATGAAGTGACGTCGCGGTTGATGCTATCGCAGGTCAGCATCTATGGAGCAACGTGGTCAGACTAGTTTGACACTGGCGCGACGCTGAAGATCACCTCGGAAAAGGTTAAATTTGTGGGCACATGTTTGAGAACACAACACACTACGTAGAGAAAATTCTTTCAAAAAGGACGTCTGATAACCCATTCATGAAAAAAGATGAACTCAGGTCGGATTCATTTTCACACAGAAAACAGATACGAAAATCGATACACTCATCATATGTTTCCTGGAGATTGACGGACCGATCAAGCGGAAAGTTTGAGGATTTTTTGATATAGGAATTCCACAGCCGATGAACGGTTGGATATTCCAAATGATATCTGAGATGACCGCTGGAGCCCACGTACCAATCTCGTCCAGATTTCTGTCCAGATTTGGCAGGGGTCCGGTATATCGGAGATTCCTCCATCGGAAAATGGTCAAATTTTATACGGTTGTTGTAGAGCCAATTCCACACAATTCCACCGAAGCAATCATCAAAGTGATACTCAAGGAGACGGGGACGGCGAACACGAATCTGTTGTCCAGAAAAAAACTACACGATCACGTGAGGGCAATGTTGGCGTTGAGCCCTCGAGCTCCATGGACGATTCTTCCATGATCTTGTTTGAGGTTTGAGTTGATGATGAAGGGCACCCGTCCAATCTTGACGATCCTACGCGGAGCGTAATCCTCGGTCCAGCAATGGTAACCACTCAAGTCGGTGATGAAGAGGCCGACATCGATGATGAAGTTTGGTTCCCACATGTAGATCGCGTTGGAGCCGATCTGAATTGCCATGCACCGCGGTGACTGTCGGCGGGGACCTGCATGGGCCACCAATGTCGGTGCTAAATCTGGTATATCTTGAGGTAGTGGTCCTAAGCTAGGCGTTTTGGAGCGATGATAACACAGACACATGATTTTACCCAGGTTTGGGCTTTCACGAAGAGATAATACCCTACATCCTGCTTTTAATTGTATTGATATGAGGGATAGTATAGAGTACATGTATCTACCATGAGATTGTTCTAATGAATATGATCTTAGTTGTCATGATCTATTGACTAGTCTAGCCTCGACTTATATAATGCACCGGAGGCCTAGGGTTACAAGAATCCTTGCCATGTGCACCAAGTCTTGTAGAATCTCCCTTGTATGCATCATGGGCTACCCGAAGAAGCCCATTAGTAAACCGCCATGGGGGTCCTCGGCCCGACCCACCTGGTCGGGAGACGACATGGTGAGTACCCCTAGTCCAAGACACCAACAATGACATGTTTGAAAAATGTTCAATGTGTGAATAATTTTCATAATGTATTCATTAAACGTTTCATATGTGTTTGACAAATGTCCAACATGTGTTTGGAAAAGTGCTCAATATGAACTTGAAACAAAATGTTGTGGATCTAAAAAATATTTTACATGTATTTAGAAAACAACGTGTATTTGTAAAAAAAAGTCACCGTGTATTACAGAAAGGAAATTAGAAAAATGAACTAAAATTTAAAAGGAAAATCTGAAAATGAAAACCGATGAACTAGGTGAAAAAAATAAGGAAAAAACTCGATGAAGCTTTCCCAAAACTAATACCCACTGTACATATATGGAAACTTATGAAAACGGTTCACACACAACATTTGTTCGCTGGCCCGTTCGTGCAAACATTGTAGGGGAGAGCTGTATTGGTCTCAAAATAAGTTCTAGACTTTTGTTCCACTATGGTAGGATATTATGATGTCTTACTTTGATATTTATGTTGGGAAGGCCCAAATGATTACTCCAAACTATCAATTCAAAAGCTATATACTTCCATTTTGAACAATTAGATGGAAAAGAAAGGTCAAATATGTCAATTATTAATACTGAAATGAAGGAAATGAATATATACTCAAAATTTAATTAGTTGGTCTTTGCTCGAAACAAATGTCTGTTGGATAGATTGTTACTGAAACTATCAAAGAAACTACAAAAGGGCTATAGACAAGCTATTTTCTTGTCAAATTAACGGTGTTCAAAGGAAACCAAATATTTTAATGGCACATTGCGGAGACACTGAGGTGAGTAAAAGTTTCGAAGACTTGATGTACTCTTTGATGACATGTTTGCAACTTTTTTGGCTTATTACTATAAATGTTTTCTTCTTGCAAGATGGTACAGATATTTTACATAACCATCCCAAATTATGAATATGTTGAGCTCTTAGAAATTTTGGTGTGAAGCAAGAAGTTTTATTGTAGCCTTTTGATAAGGATATTATTCAAAGCCTAATTAAATTTAACTACAACTTAGTGGAGATAAAGGAAAACACATGTGATAAAATTTCATACTATAAAATACCCATGGGAATTTATGAATGTAACCAACTTGTGGAAGTAACTGTTATTTTTTTTGTTATGTACTTCTAATTAAACTTGGTGTATGGATGTGTGTATCGGTTGGGGCCGAGGCTAGGGCTCCTTCTCCTTTTCCAACAGAAAGGATTTTAGTTATGTGCAATCAATTAATGTGATTCAATTAGACTATTGTATGGAAATACTCTAAAATATTTAGGCCCTTTCACAGTTTTGTATTCTTAAAAAAACATGAATGTACACTACCGTTCCTCGGATTAAATTACGATCATATACCTTATAATATCAATACAGATAGATAATATGGACTAGGCACATTTGACATATACAAATAATTTTTTTATTTACCATTTGTAGCATTTTATGTGTGATATAAAGATGATGCCCATGCACTAAAGACAGAGTTGCAACTATCAATTTGCTAGTTTTTTCCCGAATGGAAGTGGTCGCTGAAATTGCAAACATGCCAAATGCTCATTTATTTTTACTATTTCACCCTTGATATCCCGTGTGTGCCTTTAATTTGCGCTCATCAAATTACCAAGGTTGGTCCACCCATCTATGTTGCAGTAGGTGTCATGAAAAGACAACAACAACCTAATAAAAACACACAAGATAAAAATTTCATGTCAGCGTGGAGGGGAGGCACCCCACCTGGATATATTTCAAATTTTGAGTTTTTTACAAAGGCACACAAGGGGTCACACGGAATGTGAGGAAATGTAAATTTAAGTATTTTTAGCATTTACTCAAATCACACCAACCTCCACAGTCAATTTCATTGAAGATGCATAAGAGAACCTAGAACCAATGGCATTAACCTAGTGAAAGAAAACTCGATACCACGAAACACCTCAAACAACCTACAATGCTGCTTGGTGATACTTTGTTTCATTAGAACACTCAACCGGGGAGGACGAAGATGTTCTGTTTCAGACCCTTTTCCTCCTCAACAACCCCCATTTTATCTGTTGACATCCATGCCCTCCTGCTTCCTCCTAGGGTTTTTTCTCTTCTTCCAACTGCTACCAGCAAGTGGTGGCGATGGTTGGGGTAATTGACGTGTGACCTAACGAGACAGGATGACTCTAATAGCAAGGAGGACGAGAAAGGAAACATGCATGGTTGTACATCTATGGTGGAAGGTTTGCGATGAAACCCTCACTTGCAAGATCTGCGAAAAGCTTGACCTTGATTTATTTTCTGGATAAGAATGTCTTATTTTATACTCTGGTGGGGGTCAGAGGTTATCTATTTGCTTGCAGCGTGTTTCCAAAAAAAGATGGAGGTTTTCATGCTACATGTTTCGTATTGGAACCATTGTTTATAAGCGGTAAGGCGAGCCCATCCGTGTTGATGCCTAAGCACCTAAAGCGGTCATATTTGTAAGGCGTAGCCAAGGTGCCTTATCGCCTAAGCATCTAAGGTATGACCCTTCATAAACAATGTTTGGAACTCCTTTCCTTTCCATGAACTTCTCAATTCAACAAAACTGCCAATGTCATCAATAGTATTCCTGAATCGTACCACCAGTTGATGAAAAAAAACAGACGTGTTATTCTCAATTAGTATGTCCTAATCTCTTTAGTAACTTCCTTCGTCCTGGTTTATTGCCCCACTGATATTTTAGGTCAAACTTATAAATTTAACTAATAAAGCATACACTATATATCACAAAAACATATGGTGGGAATCCTCTTTTGGATATGAATCAAACAATATACTTTTCATAGCATCTAAATCATATTTTGTTATACCACACATTAAAAAATATTTGTGGAATGTTAAGTTTTTTCATGTGGTTTTAGAAAATGATAGTAAATTTCAAAGGGAAATGTCCATGACATTTAAACAATGTCCAACGTTTAAAAATATGTACATGTCATTTTTTTAAAAATAAACATGAAACGGAAATATTTTTTATGTAGTTCGTAAAAAGAATTAACCATTCAAACAAATGTTCATAACATTTTAAAAATCACACATTTAAAAATATGCTTGTGACATTTAAGAAAAATGTGCATGAAATGTAAAAAAAATGCTCGCACAATTTTTAAAAGTTTTTTTCGTACAATTCAAAGAAAAATGTTTATGACACTCCAATAATGTTTCACATATTTACAACATGTTCATGATATTTTGGGAAAAAATCAGTTTGTGTTTAAAATATGTCCACCGTTTATTTACAAAATGTTCGGCGTGCATTTGAAAAATGTCAACATGTGTTAGGAGTTAGATCCCATAGTTGTCCCTCTAAATCATAAAGTCTAATCATTAACACAAAACAAAAACAAATCAGAACACACAGGGATGAAATTACCCATCGGTTGCGAGGCGGCGGTTGTTATACTTGTATGTGTGCTTTGTTGTGGCATGGGTTGGAAGGCGGTTGTGACGGTTGTGGTTATGGTGATCGTCATCACCACCGGCGTGGTTGTTGGCGTTCATGCCGGTGACCTCGAAACCACCGTTAGTTCTGTCTTTCACCTTCTCAACGGAGTCAGATAGGCTGCCGAAGAGCCTATACATCACCTGGTTCTGGAACTCCTCCAAACTCCTACCTTGGGCACCTTGTCCTCCAATATCATACGACTTTTGGTGCTTCATATCTATTGTTGCTTATGCGTGAGGAAGACGAAACCGACATTTTTGATTTGGGCCTTGGGAAGGTGGAATTGTTGGGTGCATATTGGCACCTTGACGAAAACACGAAGCGGCTAGGGTGGTGGTTTTAGGCATAAATGTGAACACAGCGCACCGCATGCTACTGTAGGTAGTTTGGGTGGTGGTGGTTGCACACCATGACGTCGAACAGCCGGGCAAGGACTGTGTGAAGTGTTAATAGATGCGATGCAGGCTTAGGTAGGCAATCGTGACATACAAGCGACACACAGTGATAGCACTTATTGCCTGTGTGCGGGAAAACGAAAATTGCCATTTTTAGTTGGGTCCT
>NC_041393.1:537471438-537518623 GCF_002162155.2 Triticum dicoccoides | reverse complement strand
TTATTAGGTGTAAATGTGAATATGGTGCATCTCATGTAGTGGTAGGTCGAAGTTGGTGGCTACACGGCATGATGCCAACCATGCTGGAAGGGATGTGTGGAGTGTAAATAGACGTTGCAAGGCATGCTCATGTGGTGGCGTGTGGCCATGTTCACAATTATGGCACACACACGCCACATGGCTTTTGGTGCTTCCTATCATTTATTGCTTGCGTGTGAGGAAAATGAAACCGACATTTTTGGTTGGGGCATGGGGGGAACGTATCTAGTGCACCGCGGCAATTTGTGCTACCGTGCACCGAACCCCGTTTACACTCAAAAATGTTTGAAAAAAATCTAGAAAAACTTAGTGCATCGACACAATATCAATGTATGTTGTTATAAAAATTTAAATCAAAATTCAAAACAATGCTCAAGATACAAAAGTGACAAATTTGACGTCAATGTGCTAATGGGCCAAAACTGAAAGCAAACTTGTGTTATGCACTATTCAGTGTCAAATTTGTTATTTCTGTATCTCAAGCAATATTTCAAAATTTAATTTGAATTTTTGTGACAATGTACATTGATGTTGGTCAATGCACTAAAAAGATTTCGGATTTTTTTAACATTTTTAATTGTGCAACAGGTGACCGATGCCCCGGTGCACCACATATATCCCCGGGGCATAGGGGAGGGGGAGTTGCTGGATGCATATTGGTATCATGACCCAAACTGGTTATGTTGTGTTATTAGCGGTAACGCGAACACAATGTGGTGCGTGCCCATGTAGTGGTAGGGCAGTTCTGGTAGCTGCAAGCCATGACACTGACCAGGCTGGCAAGGGCTGTGTGTAGTGTGAATAGATGGTGCGGCACATGCTCATGTGGTGGCATGTGACCATGTTGGTAATTATGGAGTTCCTGAATCGCACCACCAACGGAGAAAACAAACATGTCATTCTCCATTAGCATGTTCTAATCACTTTAGTTACTTCCTTTGTTCGGGTTTATTGGATCCCCTCTTTTTTTCTTTGCGGGATAAACTTCCGATCTATTTATCTTCAATCATGGTAACACAATGAACACTAGAAATAATAAAAATTACATCCAGATCCGTAGACCACCTAGCGACGACTACAAGCACTGAAGCGAGCCGAAGGCGCGCTGCTGACATCACCCCTACTTTGCCGGAGCCTGGCAAACCTTGTTGTAGTAGACAGTCGGGAAGTCATCGTGCTAAGGTCTCATAGAACCAACGCACCAGAACATCAACCGCCGCCGATGAAGAGTGTAGATAAGAAGGATCCAACCTAAAGACACACGAACAAAGATGAACGATGAACATATCCGAGCAGATCCACCAAAGACAGATCCACCAGAGACACACCTCCACACGCCCATCGACGATACTAGACGCATCATTGAAACGGGGGCTAGGCGGGGAGACCTTTATTCCATCTTCAGGGAACCGCCGCCGTCTCGCCTTCCTGAGTAGGACACAAACCCTAACAAACCTCGAAAAAAAATTTAAAAACAGAGCCCTCCCACCGGCAAGGGCCGGGATCCACTCCATCCCCATGACCCTAAGGCCACAGGAGACGAGGCGGACCGGCACCGGCGCCGGCAGGAGGCAAAGGAACCCTAGCTTTTTGGGTAGGCGACGGCTGGCTAGGTCGTCTCCCAGTACATGGCTCTGGTTGTAATCCCCTTCTATTTTGGTTCAAGCTTACAAATTTAACTGATAAAACATAAACTATGTATCACAAATACATATGGTGGGAATGCTCTTTTGAATATGAATCTAATAGTATACTTTTTATAGCATATAAATCATATTTGGTTGTACCACACGTTAAAAAATATTTGTGAACTGTTAAGTTTTTTGGTTTTAGAAAATGATAGTAAATTTCAAAAAGAAATGCTTGCGACATTTAAAAAAATTCACACGTTTAAAATATGTTCATGACATTTTTAGAAAAATAATAATGAAAATGTAAATAGTTTTTCAGGTAGTTTATAAAAAATATTCAAACCATTCAAAAGAATGTTCAAAACATTTAAAAAATGTTCAAGCATTTAAAAAATATGTTTATGACATTATAAAGAAACTATTCGTGAAATGTAAAAAATATGTTCACAAAATGTTTAAAATTTGTTTCCTACAATTCAAAGAAAAAATTCATGACACTTTAATAATGTTTCGCATGTTTAAAAATATGTTCATGATATTTTTAAATGTTCATACATTTAATAATATGCCCATGACATTTTTCTCAAAATGTTCATAAAATGTAAAAAATTCTTTGCTTATTTTAAAGAGATGTTCTGTACCATTAAAAATATGTTTATGACATTTGAAAATGTTTCAAATATTCAAATATATGTTCATGACATGTTTGAAAAATGTTCAGTGTGTGTTTAAAAAATGTTCATCGTGGATTAATAAATGTTTAATGTGTGTTCAACAAATGTCCAACATGTGTTCGGAAAAGTGTTCAATATGAACATGAAAAAAAATGTTGTGGATCTAAAAAATATTTTACATGTATTCAAAAAACAAGATGTATTTGTAAAAATGTCACTATGTATTATAGAAAGGAAAAATAAGAAGAAAAAGGAAAACTAAAAATAAAAATCGATAAACTAGTTGAAAAAAATAAAGGACAAAAACTCGATGAAACTTCCCCAAAACTAATACCCATTGTGCATATATGGAAACTTCTGAAAACGGTTCACACACATCATTTGTTGCGTCCGCCCGTTCGCGTAAACGCTGTAGGGGAGAGTTGTATTGATCTCAAAATAAGTTCTAGACTTTTATTCCGCTATGGTAGGTTATTATGATGTCTTACTTGATATTTATGTTGGGAAGGTCTAGATGAGTACTCCAAACTATCAATTCAAAAGATATAGACTTCCATTTTGAACAATTATATGGAAAAAAATGTCAAAATGTCAATTCTTGGTACTAAAATGAAGGAAATGAATATATACTCAGAATTTCATTAGCTGGTCTTTGCTCAAAACAAATGTTTGTTGGATGGACTGGTACTGAAACTATCTAAGATACTACTAAAGGCTATAGAGAAGCTATTTTCTTGTGAAATTAACGATCCAAAGAAACTCAAATAATTTTAGGGCATGTTGTGGAGACATTGAGGTGAGTATAATTTTCGAAGACTTGATGTACTCTTAAGATGGCATGTTTGCACCTTTTATGGCTTATTACTATTAATATTTTCTTCTTGCAAGATGTTACAAATATTTTACACAACCATCCCATATTATGAATATGTTGAGCTCTTAGAAAATTTGGTGTGAAGCAAGAAGTTTTATTGTAGCCTATGATAAGGATATTCAAAGCCCAATTAAATTTAACTACAACTTATTGGAGATAAAGGAAAACGCATGTGATAAAATTTCATAATAGAAAATACCCATGGGAATTTATGAATGTAACCACCTTGTGGAAGTAGCTGTTATTTTGTTTGTTATGTACTTCTAATTAATCTAGGTGTCACAGATGGATGTGGGTATCAGTTGGGGCCGAGGCTAGGGCTCCTTATGCTTTTCGAACAGAAAGTACTTCAGTTATGCACAATCAATTAATGAGATTCAATTATCCTGTTGTATGGAAATACTCTAAAATATTTATGCCCTTTCACAATTCTTATTCTTAAAAAACATGAATAAACTATTGTTCCTCAGACTAAATTAAAATTGTATACCTTATAATATCAATACAGATGGATAATATGGACTAGGCACATTAGATATATACAAATAAAAAATATTAACATTTGTAATATTTTATGTGTGATATAAAGATGATGCCCGTGCACTAGAGACGGATTTGCAACTGCCAATTTGCTAGTTGCTCCCGAATGGAAGTGGTCGCTCAAATTGTAAACATGTCAAACCCTAATTTATTTTTACTGTTTTGCCCTTGACATCATGTTTGTGCCTTTGATTTGCGCTCATCAAATCTTACATTCTTAAAAAATTGGTCACAATTCTCTCAACATGCAAAGTGTCCACCTCAACGCCCCCACTAAGGCCATGCACTTAAATCTTGTGTTCCACTAACCCATGCAAAATCTGTCAAATAAGCGAACGTCCCCACTAAAGCCATGCATTTAAGTCTTCGCTCCCATTAAGCCATGCATTAAGCTGTAGCGATCACGATCCAAATGGACCGAAGTCTCTGTGCATCAGTGTCATCCCTGAATCGGTAATGCTGACACGCATAGTACTCAAAGATTTATAACAGAGTTCAATCACACACTTATTACATCGAGTCCTCATAAAGAGTATGATTACACAATAATATCATGGTTGAAGGCCATCTAAACTAAATAACTGCGGAAGCTTTGAAGGTAAATGAGTCCATCAACTCCAATGTCATAGCTGAGTGCAAGACAACGACCTATCACACCTTAATCATCGTCTGAGTAGTCTGCAACATGACATGTTGCAGCCGTGTAGGTCAGCACATTGAATATGCTGACAGAGTTACACTATAAAGCAATGAAATGCAAGAACTATATCTACATGCAATATTTGGCTGGTGGAGGCTCTAAGTTTATGATTTTTGCATCAAGCTAGTTTTTCCCTACAACAAAGGAATAAATTTATTTAACTACTCCTAAGTTGCCCAATATTTGAGAAGGTAACCCCAACTCAAATCCCAATTAAAAAGTATCATCATTAAACCCAATTCAATTAATTAAAGAGTGATGAGATCAAATCAATAATTCAAGTACCAGATACTCAAGATGTTCATAACCGGGGACACAGCTAACCATGATTAGTTTATACACTCTGCAGAGGTATGCGCACTTTTCCCCACAAGACTCGACCGCATCCATGATCGGATGATCGAGACATATTCTTTCTGAAGCACTTACTCTCTACTCCGAGCAGACCGGTACACCTACTTTCCCCTACATCTGCTAGTCCACCTCTTCAAGAGCTCACGTAACTTACTCAACTATGCCAGAGCCCATAATGGCTTGTGGCTGCACACGAAAGTTTCTAGCATGAATAATCTTATGATCCCTTTGAGCCTGGGTGGCGAACCGAAGGAAAAATCACACGGGTACTCCGGGAATTCCTTAAATAGGCAACACTGGGTTCCCCAGGTGCCTCAACCTATCCACCCAGATGTATATTAAAGTTGCCACCTTAATGTTATCCATGATTAATAACTCTCAAACTTCCATGTGTGAATCACGATCCAATCCCCGTCAACTAGCAAGGCTAAGCAATAAATAAGCATAACATATATTCCCGGGGTGACCAAAAGGTATTAGGTTCCTACCTCAAGTACTACAACCAAACCACATGTTCCCAATCCTACTCATGCAATTGTTTGAGGGGTAATACTAATGCATAGTAAAAACTGGGTATAGAAGAGTATGATCAAAGTGTAACTTGCCTTGCTGACGATCTGCAAACTCTAGATATTCATAGTAACAAGCTTCGCACTCCAGGTAATCTAGCATAGACAAACAATAGCATACATAAGCAATCACTCAAACGAATCAACGAGAAAACCAAGAAACGATCCAAATCAAACACGAAACAAGTAAACGACTTAAACTAACAAGAGTCAAACCTAACAGCATTATTATCATGTGGATTAGATCTTAACAGTAGGTACATGTAATTAGCTACAATTTGCAAAAAGAAACGACTCAAACAGAGAAACAAAACTCAAAATACGAACGAAACAAGATCGTTTACTAATCTGAACTAAACTCAAATTTTACGTAGAAAAACCATGTTCAAGTTGGTTAACTGGAAAGAACGGAATGATACGAAGATTTAGGCACTGATTTCATCTAATTTGGATAAACGAGTAAAAAGTTACGCTAGTTTTAAGATCAGGGGCTAAATCACGAGAAAACTATTCACGGATAGGTCCCTGACCAAAAATAAACTAAAAAGAAAAAACTACAGTGCGAACGTTCGCTAACAGAACTAATCCAACGAAAATCATTCGTTAAAACGAACGAACGAACAAATGTTCGTTTAATAACTAAAATAAAAACGAAAACCGATCTATTCTAAAACCGTGAAAACCTAAAAAAACCAGGATGGTTCGGAGGTTATACCGGTTCTTCAAAAAACCGGCGGCGACGACGGCGGTGGATCTGATGGTGGCGACGGCGACGGGCGAGGCGGCGGCGGGGTGCGGCAGCGAGGCGGCGCGGGACGGCAGCGACAACGGCTAGCAATTTTCACCGTCCAAACCTAATATTTAGGACAAGATGAACATTTCTTTGGACTAAAATGTAATTTTCAAAAATGCAATATTTTTCTAATTCAAATAAAATACCAGTAAATAAATAATTTGATTTTAAAATTCTTTCTCCAATATTTCTCTTAGGTTGAAGAAGTCATATTATCTTCTCTCATTTATTTTTAATATTGGAAATAATTTTAGAGAAAAAAATAATAAAATCAAATTGATCCTCTCTTCAAGTTTGAAATAAATTCAAATATGAATTTTGTGAAACCTCCAACTCTCTCCTTGGGTCCTTGAGTTGCTTAAGATTTCTAGGATCACAACAAAATGTAAGAATAAATATAATATGTATATGATGATCTATGTATAACATCCAAATTGAAAATTGGGATGTTACATAAGCCATGCAAAATTTGCCACATAAGGGAACTTATAAATTACAATTATATTTTACATTAGTCTATGCATGTAACGTTGCCACATCATACATGCATGTTAGTCATCCTACACATTTTTGTTCGAAATGAATTTTTTAACAGTAATTCAAAAGTTTATATTCTATTTTTAGAGGCTTTCTTTTATTGATTTTCAAGCTTATATTTTATTTTCATTAGATTTAGTTGTTTTTTAGCAACTATTTACACATTTTTCACAAAGTTACTGCAGAAATGCGCGAGGTATCATCTAGTTAACTAGGTTGTTCCATCCATCTATGTTGCAGTAGGTGTTATGCAAAGATGATAATAACTAACCAAAAACACAAAACATAAAAATTTCATGTCAACGTGGAGGGGAGGCACCCCATCTAGATAAGTTTCAAATTTTGAGTTTTTCCGAAGACACACAAGGTGTCACATGAAATTTGAGGAAATATAAATTTAAATATTTTTACCATTTACTCAAATCACACCAACCTCCACATTCAAATCAATTAAAGATGCATAAGAGAACCTAGAAACAATTGCATCAACCTAGTGAAAGAAAACTCGATACGAGCAAACACCTCAAACAACCGGTACTGCTGCACGGTGATCCTTTGCTTCATTGGACCACTCATCTGGGGGAGCAAGGTGTTCTATTCCATACGCTTTACCTCCTCAACAGCCCCACTTTATCCGTGACAACCATGCGCACCTGCTTCCTCCTCTGGGTTTTTTCTCTTCTTCCCACTACCACCAGCAAGTGGTGGCGATGGTTGGGGTGATTGAGGTGTAACCTGACGAGACATGATGACTCTAGCAAGGAGGACGAGAAAAGAAACCTGCATGGTTCTAGATCTATGGTGGAAGGTTTGAGACAAAACCCTCGCTCACAAGAGCTCCAAAAAGCTTAATCTAGATTTATTTTCAAGATAAGAATGTCTTATTTTATACTCTGGTGGGTTCAGAAGTTATCTCTTTGATTGCAACTTGTTTGCAAAAAAAAGATGGAGAATTTCATGCTATATGTTTCGTTTTGGAACCATTGTTTATAAGCGGTAAGGGGATCTAAGGCGAGCACCATCCGCGCTGACGCCTAAGCACCTACAACGGCCATATTTGTAAGGAGTTGTCAATGCGCCTTATAACCTAAGCAATGCCTAAGCGTCTAAGGTAGGACCCTCCATAAACAATGTTTCGGACTCCTTCGTTTCCATGAACTTCCCAATTCGACAAAACTACTAATGTCATCAATAGTATTCCTGAATCGTACCACCAGTTGACTGAAAAAACTGACGTGTTATTCTCAATTAGCATGTCCTAACCTCTTTAGCTACTTCCTTCCCTGGTTTATTTCCCCCTCCTCGTATTTTGGGCCAAACTTATATACTTAACTAATAAAACATAAACTATATATCACAAAAACATATGCTGGGAATCCTCTTTTGGATATGAATCTAACAGTATATTTTTCATAGTATATAAATCATATTTTTGTTGTACCACACGTTAAAAAATATTTGTGGAATGTTAAGTTTTTTCATGCGGTTTTAGAATATGATAGTAAATTTCAAAAAGAAATGTCCGTGACATTCAAACAATGTTCATACATTTAGAAATATGCTCATGACATTTTTAGAAGAAAAAACATGAAAATAAAATATTTTTCCCATAGTTTGTAAAAAAATGAAACTATTCAAATAAATGTTCATAGCCTTTAAAAATTGTTCACCCATTTAAAAATATGTTTGTGACATATTAAAAAATGTTCATGAAATGTAAAAAAAAGTTGCGGAATTTTTGAAAGTTTTTTCCTACCATTAAAAGAAAAATGTTCATGGCACTTCAATAGTGTTTCACATGCTTAAAAATATGTTCATGATATTTTGAAAAAAATCAGTTTGTGTTTAAATATGTTCACCGTTTATTTATAAAATGTTTAACATGCACTTGAAAAATGTTCAACACGTGATAGGAGTCAGATCCCATAGTTGTCCCTCTAAATCATAAAGTCTAATCATTAACAAAAAACAAAAAACAATCAGATCTCATAGGGATGAAATTGCCCATCGGTTGTCATGGAGGCATCGGTTATTAGACTTGTATGTCTGCTCTGTTGTGGCATGGGTTGGAAGGCGGTTGCAACGGTTGTGGTTCTTGTGATCGTCGCCACCACTGGCGTGGTGTTGGCGTTCACACCGGTGACCTCGCGACCATCGTTTGCTCCCTCTTTCACCTTGTCATCGGAGTCAGATAGGCTGCTGAAGAGCATATACATCACCTGGTTCTGAAACTCCTCCAAAATCCTACCTTGGGCACCTTGTCCTCCAATATCCTCCAACCACTACAAAAAAGAAATATTCCTGACATCATGGCCCGAACAAAAACTTTTCCTATCATGGATGTGACACCTCTATGATGATAATTATGACAAAAAATACGTATCATCATAGATGTGGTGGGCTCCTACTTCTATGACAAAAAGTTATGACAAAAAATAGGCTCGTTTGTCTTGGACAGGCTGAAGACGCACCTACATGACATTCTTTGGGTCGTCCATGATGTAAAAAATCATGGTAAAAGTGAGGGCGAGAAAATTGTTGGGGGGTGGTCGGGCCTGAGCGATGCAGTCATTTGCATGTTTCTCTCGTACGCGCATGTTTGTGCGAGCCGATGTTCGCTAACTAAACCCGAGCGAGGCGTTCGCTTACTGAACCCGAGCGATCGATCTCGCCCTCGCACTACGTATTGAACCCGAGCGAGCGCACTACGTACTGAACCCGATCGATCCCTTCGCTGCTAACTAAACCCGAGCGATTCCTACGCTGCTAACTGAACCCAATGGATCCTTATCGATGCTTACTAAAGCCGATCGAGGCCCAGTGGGAGACGTACTCGGCTGGTGTTGGGTTACCTCTCGATGAACAGTGCATGTTGTTGTCGCGCACGCCATACACGTAGACATGAGTCGAGACGCATCAATCGAGATGGTTGGTTGGCTATGGATGAACAGTCCCCGTTCCAGCCGCCCGCTCGTACACCTCCTTCTAGCCGATTGGGATTGGATGAATAGGACCCCATGGTAGTAGTCGGTTGCGGTTGGAACATGACCCCGAGGAGGCCATGCCGCGGTACGCCACACCCCAGTCGTTTGGGGGTGGATGAACAGGACCCCATGGAGGTTGGAGAGGAAGTTGACGGTGGATGAACAATAGCCAGTGGAGGTGCGTGGTAGTAAGTCGACGGTGGATGAACAGTGGCCTATGGAGTCCCATTTTATGGTACACCACACTCCTCCCGATGAACAGGACCTCGTTTTGACCATAGGCGATTGGCGAGAAGTCTATTTCCTCCATTTTGCGATATGCCAGACCCCTGCAGTCGACATGACCCCTTTCCGACCTTAGGCAGTCGAAGAGAACTCCAATTCATCCGTTTTGCGGTACACCAGACCCCGAGCTGGTGGGGGGGTCGATGAACAGGACCCCATTTTGGTTGTTCCGTCCAAGCCGGTAGCTCCCGGTGAACGGGGCGCATTCTCATCCAATCGCTTGTCTCCCGATGAACACGACGTTCATTCCTCTGTTCCAACCCAGCCGATTGGTTGCCGATAAACAGGACGTCATTGTTGTACCTGTTTGAGACCCTGCTCGTATGTACGTACGTGGTCGTATTTTTTACAGTGTGGTTATACATATGTGTACAAGATTTAGACAGGACTGACTGAACTGCTACCGCTCCTTACTTGGTCACGGTTCATCGTGGCAGAGGGAACAATCAACCGGTATGTACATACACGTTTGCGATCAAACAAATAATGTTACTGTTGGAAATATGCCCTAGAGGCAATAACGATTGGTTATTATTATATTTCCTTGGTCATGATAATTGTCTATTATTCATGCTATAATTATATTAACCGAAAACCGTAATACATGTGTGAATACATAGACCACAATATGTCCCTAGTGAGCCTCTAGTTGACTAGCTCGTTGATCAATAGATGGTTGTGGTTTCCTGACCATGGACATTGGATGTCATTGATAACGGGATCACATCATTAGGACAATGATGTGATGGACAAGACCCAATCCTAAGCATAGCACAAGATCGTGTAGTTCGTTTGCTAGAGCTTTTCTAATGTCAAGTATCTTTCCTTAGACCATGAGATTGTGCAACTCCCGGATACCGTAGGAATGCTTTGGGTGTATCAAACGTCACAACGTAACTGGGTGACTATAAAGGTGCACTACAGGTATCTCCGAAAGTGTATGTTGGGTTGGCACGAATCAAGACTAGGATTTGTCACTTCGTATGACTGAGAGGTATCTCTGGGCCCACTCGGTAATGCACCATCATAATGAGCTCAATGTGACTAAGGAGTTAGCCACGGGATCATGCGTTACGGAACGAGTAAAGAGACTTGACGGTAACGAGATTGAACGAGGTACAGGGATACCGACGATCGAATGTCGGGCAAGTAACATATCGATGGACAAACAGAATTGTATACGGGATTGATTGAATCCCCGACATAGTGGTTCATCCAATGAGATCATCATGGAACATGTGGGAGCCAATATGGGTATCCAGATCCCGCTATTGGTTATTGGCCGGAGAGGTATCTCGGTCATGTCTGCATGGTTCCCGAACCCGTAGGGTCTACACACTTAAGGTTCGGTGACGCTAGAGTTGTAATAGGAATAGTATGTGATTATCGAAGGTTGTTCGGAGTCCCAGATGAGATCCTGGACGTGACAAGGAACTCCGGAATGGTTGGGAGGTGAAGATCGATATATTGGACAAAGGGTATTGGAGTTCGGATGTGTTCCGGAGGTATCGGGCTATGGCCAGCATGACGAAAAGGTCTTTTCGGAGGCCCCAGCAAGTGTTGCAGGGCCTCATGCACTACTAGGGAAAACCCTATACACAGAATCTTAGCAGCAGCACTGCTCAAAAAGGAGCGCTGCTGCTAATTAGCAGTAGCGCGGGTGTGGAAAACGCGCTACTGACAAGTGTTTAGCAGTAGCGCGCTCAGTGTAACATGCGCTGCTACAAATATCGACCGACAGTGCCCCCTCACCTCCATTTAGTAGCAGCGCGGTTCCGCGAGACGCGCTACTGCTAAAGTTGTAGTAGTAGCACGGTTTTTCTGAGGTCGCTGCTGCTAATTTTCAAATTGGACACACTTTTTGTCCCAGTTAGCAGTAGCGCTTCTAATGAAAGTGTGCTGCTGCTACTTTCTTATCAGCAGCGCATTTTACGCCCCGTGCTACTGCTAATCCGCACCAACCCACCACCTTTTCCCCATCATCCCCCTCCCCCTCCTCTCTTCCCTTTCCCCTACCTCCCACATGCTCCCACTCTCACTATTCTTCTTCCTCAGTACTTCTCCCCCATTACTCTCTCTCTTCTATCTACCTTTCTCTCTCTTCATTACTCCTACCTAACTACACCACCTCCATTAATGCATCTCCTTTCTCTTTTTCCTTCCCCTCCACTAGTTGAAGTTGTCTCCTCCCAAATTAGGTAGCTAGGTAGATGTAGGATTTAGTTAAGTGACCTATTTGCCCCCTAACTAGATCTATCTTTGTCAAGAAGAGCTTTGTGCACTTTTGATCTCCCTACAACATCATCTCCACCGTGTGCTCGATCTCGAGATAGGTGATGAAAATTTCATGCTTTTGCAAAATGGAAATGTGTTTATGTGTGTGTGATATGTTTGTGCAAATTGTGTGTGTGGCATGAGTTGACGCCAAATTGTGCTTTTGAGTTGCCTATGTTTTGCCGAAATGTCGATTTATTTCCATTTCGGTGAATTCCGGGAAAACTCTAGATCCATATATGTCCTATCTTTAGGGAAGGTCATGTCGAATTTTTGTATGACTTTGATGCATGCACGCATTTTTATAATCAATTTGTTTATTATTACCGTGCAGAGTTGACGATGGTCAGTGGAACGATGGTGGACAGGTGGTTGCGGTCGGTGGTGCAGGACATGAAAGAAAATAACCGGACAGAGGTTTTATGTCTGTGTCGAAAATCCAAAGGAATAGTTTGGCTCGACCTTTATGACGATGGTCGTGTCGAAGCGCACCTGCTCATGACTGGTTTCATGGATGGCTATACTCGGTGGATAACTGAAGATGAGGATGGCGATGTTGAGGATGCCGACGGGGCAGGCAATGATGACACGGGGCAAGACGAAGAGATGATCGATAATGGCGGCGGGGAAGAGGCCGGACATGGCGGCGGAGAAGGGGCCGGACATGGCAGAGGAGAAGGGGCCGGACATGGCGGCGGAGAAGGGGCCGGACATGGACTCCACGTAGCAGAGTTCGTCGGTACTAAGTTCAATCGTGCGGGACCCTCATGTTCAAGCATTGCTTCGTAAGGAGACGAGTACTGAGAGAGCATGCATCAACGATTGCATAATTTAAGGGAAGGAGCAGGCGGAAAAAACAAGCTGTCCGGTGTGCAATGCTTCTCGATACAAGAAGGCCGGGAAGAAATGTCCCCAGAAAGTTGTATGGTACTTACCGATCACTCCCTGTCTCCAGAGGTATTTTGTAGATCCCAAGGAAGCAAAGCTAATACGCTGGCACGCGGAGAGGAATAAGCCCGACGATGGAGATGATCCGAAGCTGAGACACGTGAAGGATGGAAGCTAGTGGAGAGCGTTGAACAGCTTCTATCGGTATTTTGAATGTGATGCAAGGAACATCGTGCTCGGTGCGTGTACCAATGGCATGAATCCGTTTGGCAACCAGAACACCAACCATAGCACATGGCCCATGTTTGTATGGATGTACAACCTCCCCCCTGGTTGTGCATGAAATCGAAGTACATTCACATGAGCATGCTTATTCAAGGGTCGAAACAACCAGGAAATAATATTAATTTGTATCTGGGGCTACTTCAAGAGGAGTTAGACACGTTATGGAAAACACCGCCAAGACATGGGACGCTAGCAAAGGCGAGTATTTCAACATGAGAGCCGCGCTGATCACGACAGTGCAGGACTATCTCGGTTACGGATATGTGGCAGGCCAGGTGTGCCATGGATATTGCGGATGCACGCGGTGCATGGATGATACGACGTCTCAGCAGCTAACGTCAAGGAAAGATAGCGGGTCTGGGAAAATCGTGTACATGGGGCATCGAAGATGGCTTGAACAGGACGACCCGTGGAGAAACCGTGGAGATCTATTCAATGGTCACGCTGAGCATCGAGGACCTCCACGTAAGCGGAGCGGTGCCGAAATCGATGAGTTGTTGAAAAACTAGAAGGAGTGCCCCGCGTCGGGAAAGACGACGAGAAAGGCGCCGGACCCGCTGCTGAAGGTATGGAAGACGAGGTCTGTGTTCTGGGACTTGGAGTACTGGCACAAACTCGATACACCACATTGCCTTGATCAAATGCATATCTATAAGAATGTCCTTGAGAGCTTGCTCGCAACACTGATGAACATGCCGGATAAGACCAAGGATGGGCCGAAGGCAAGAAAAGACTTGCAAGATTTGAAAATCAGGGAAGATCTGCACATGCCGCCCCGTAAAATGTCAGACGAGATAGAGACGGAGACAGAGGCACAGGAGAAGAAGGGCAAGAAAATAAAGAAAGAGGATTATTGCCCCCCTTCTTGCTTCACCTTAAGTCAGGCTGAGATCAATGCCTTCTTTAAGTGCCTTACCGGAGTCAAAGTTAGTTCCGGTTACTTTGGCAAGATAAGCAGATATCTAGACATGGACAAGAAAAGGTTTAGCGGGATGAAGTCTCATGACTGTCATGTGATGATGACGCAGATACTACCTGTTGCCCTTAGGGGGATAATGGACAAGCACGTCCGTGACACGCTTATTGGTCTCTGCAACTTTTTCGACGTCATCTCCCGAAAGTCGATCAGTGTGAAGCAGCTCCGAAGGCTACAGGAAGAGATTGTTGTGATACTGAATGAGCTTAAGATGTACTTCCCACCCGCGTTCTTTGACGTGATGGTGCATCTGTGTGTCCATATTGTGGATAACATAATAGACCTGGGGCCGTCATTCCTACACAACATGATGCCGTTTGACAGGATGAATGGGGTCATCAAAGGATTCGTTCGTAACATGTCCCGTCCGGATGGAAGCATCGTCCAGGGCTATTTGACAAAAGAGTGCATCTCTTTCTGTGAGAATTTTCTATATGGCGCAGACCAGCCGCCTGGTGTTAGTATTGGTTTACCCGTTAACAAGCACGATGGGAGGCTCGAAGGAGATGGTCACTGCAACGGTCGCAGGGAACTGCACGTGGCATACTCAGATCGACACAGCGACTTTGACAGAGCAAACTTGGTAGTGCTACAACACCTAGACGAGGTAGATCCTTTCGTGGCACTGCACAAAGAAATTATTGCAAAGAAGTATCGTGATCGGGGGTATGCAGGACGAACGCCAAAGTTACTAGAGAGCACAACTCCACTTTCCTGCATTGGTTCAAAGAGCATATTATTGCTAATCCCCCGGAGGAGGGATCTAAGCAAGGATTGCTCATATACGCCTTAGCACATGGCCCCTCGCCCAACCTCATAACCTATCAGGCATATGATATCAACGGATACACGTTCTACACGGAGGCCAAAGATATGGACAATGATGATCAGAACTCGGGGTGACGATGGAATGCATGACCGGCAGCGACAACGGCGCAACTGAACGATTTTATGGAAGGGTCGAGGAGATCTGGGAGCTTGACTACTCTGGACTGCACAACACGACGATGTTCCGTGTCAGATGGGCAAAGTGTGGCGGATCCGTACTACATGCACGAGTCTTTCTTGAGTCTCGGTGACTTTGAGCGTGAAACTGCTAGGGAGTACCTCCAAAACTTCATGGTACAGAATAAGGACCGGGAAATTGTCCTCGTGCCTTATCATCCAAAGTAATTCAGTTCCGGACAACCCTTTCGTACATTTCAATCATTCCTTCTCTCTCATATGGGGAATAATTTGAGGTGTCTTTTCCCTGCAACAACGGGCGCGCCGTCCTTATCGTTCTTTACCCGCAAGTCTCCCACGCCGTGTATTTTGACCCTTCCAGAGACTACGAGATAAAAGACTACACCCACATAATGAATATTCTAGATGATGCTCTCCAAGGCTACAGCTTTAGAGGTGGCCACGTGCAGATCAGGAAACAAAGGAACAATAAGATGGGTTTCGCGCATAAAACTAACTTCTCCTGCATCCATGTCCCAAAACAAAGCAAGAAGGATGGATTCTACATCATCCATCTCATGATTCAGTTCAACACGGATCACCAAAAGCTTCGCATGAGAAGCAGAAATGATGATCATATCCACAAGTGGCTAGAATCTCATGGAGAAGCGGATTATAAACTTAGAGATAACTTCTTTCGCATCCAAAGTGACATTGCGACGATCATCATGAAAGAAGTCGTCGATGAGAAGGGGATGTTCCACCACGGCCCTATATCGCGAGCTGACGTCCGAACTCGCATAGGCATGCAGCGTCTAGACCTCACGCCGTTCAAGAAGCTAGGGTTCATCCTCGATGATATGGAAGGATGGAACTTCTAGTGATTTATGATGCCGATGATGATTATATGTGTCGGTTGAACTTGTATACTTTTTGTAGCGATGAAACTTTGTGATGTCCACGGTCCCTGCCGAACTTGCGTAACGCTACTTTGTTAGTTTGCGTACGATGACCTGCGTACCTCTAGTTAATTAATTTTCATACTGTATGTTGCACCTAGTTGCTAACCCTTTCTTTTTTGGTGTTTCTCTAGTATATTTTGTTGCATACATATGATTGTACATCCTCTTCATGAACATGCATCTCTAACAGGTACCTAGTTTCTTGATGGCGAGATGGAATTGCTATGTCGTGTACGAAGGGAAGATTCCGGGGGTGTACAACGAGTGGCATGAGTGTCAGGCGCAAGTGAATGGGTTCACGGGCGCCAGCCATAAAGGCTTCAAAAGCAAACAAGAAGGAGAAGCTAGTTACTTGAGGTTCACGCTAGCGCGAGAGAGGACTCGTAACCGCCACCTCATGTACTGCATAGTTCCGCTCTCACTCATAGTGATAGCTCTTCTTGCGTATACCATTGTTTAGATGGATGACGTTGTTGTAGTTGCAAGTATTCGAGACTTGCATCTATCGCTATTTTCGAGATGATGACAAGATACCACTTTGTGTTGGATGATGATTATGATGAGACTATTTGTATGTATATGCTATGATTACATTTGTGGTCTCGCAGGCATTTGTATGTGTATCATGATGACATTTCTATGTGCTAAAGATTCTTCTATAAAGCATGTTTAAATACAAAACAAATATGCCGGAAAAAAACAAAAAACTACTTAAATTAGCAGTAGCGAGTGTATAAAAGTTAGCAGCAGTGCCGCGATAGCAGCAACGCGTCATGGCAAAGCGCGCTAGAGCTACTAGCAGTAGCGAGCTTCCACTTACCGCGCTGCTGCTACACTTGTGTAGCAGTAGCGCCGGTGACCACGTGCTACTGCTATGTGTTAGCTGTAGCGCCTTATTAGTAGCGTCGCGCCCCGCGCTACTGATACACCTAAAACCCGCGCTGCTGCTAGCCTTTTCCCTAGTAGTGATGGGCCAAGGGGAGGGGGCAAACCAGCCCACTAAGGGGATGTGCGCCCCCCACACCCTTTCCCATGTTCCTTGGGGAGGTGGGGCGCCTCCACCTGGCTTGGGAGGCAAGCCTCCACCTGCTTGGTTTGGGGGCAAGTCTCACTGGGTTTTCCCTAGGGAGATCCAATCTGCCCTAGCCGCCACCCCCCAGGGGAAACCCTAGGACGCCTCCTCCTCCCCCTTCCCCCTATATATAGTGAGGGAGAGAGAGGGCAGCCACACCCTTACATGCCCTGGTGCTGCCCTTCCTCTCCTTCCTACACCTCTTCCTCCTCTGTAGTGCTTGGCGAAGCCCTGTCGGAGAACCACGAGCTCCACTACCACCACGCTGTCGTGCTGCCGGAGTTCTCCCTCAACTTCTCCTCTCCCCTTGCCGGACCAAGAAGGAGGATACGTCCCCGGGTTTTACGTGTGTTGTACGTGGAGGTGTCATCCGCTCGACACTTGGATCGGATCTTCTGCGATTTGAATCGCCGCGAGTACGACTCCATCAACTGCGTTCTTATAACGCTTCCGCTTAGCGATCTTCAAGGGTATGAAGATGCACTCCTTCTCTCTCTCGTTGCTAGCATCTCCTAGATTGATCTTGGTGACACATAGGAATTTTTTTGAATTATTACTACGTTCCCCAACGGTGGTATCAGAGCTAGGTCTATGCGTAGATTCTATGCACGAGTAGAACACAAGTAGTTGTGGGCGATGATTTGGTCAATTTGCTTATCGTTACTAGTCTTATCTTGATTCGGCGACATTGTGAGATGAAGCGGCCCGGACCGACCTTACATGTACGCTTACGTGAGACAGGTTCCACCGACTGACGTGCGCTAGTTGCATAAGGTGGCTAGCGGGTGTCTGTCTCTCTCACTTTAGTTCGGTTCGAATTCAATGAAGAGGGTCCTTATGAAGGGTAAATAGCAATTGGCATATCACCGTTGTGGCTTTTGCGTAGGTAAGAAACATTCTTGCTAGAAACCCATAGCAGCCACGTAAAACAAGCAACAACAATTAGAGGGCGTCTAACTTGTTTTTGCAGGGTATGCTATGTGATGTGATAAGGCCAAAAGGATGTGATGAATTATATATGTGATGTATGAGATTGATCATGTTCTTGTAATAGGAATCATGACTTGCATGTCGATGAGTATGACAACCGACAGAAGCCATAATTTATTTATTATGACCTGTGAGTCAATATAAATGCCATGTAATTACTTTACTTTATTGCTAACCGTTAGCCATAGTAGTAGAAGTAATAGTTGGCGAGACAACTTCATAAAGACACGATGATGGAGATCATGGTGTCATGTCGGTGACGATGGTGATCACGTCGCGCCTCGAAGATGGAGATCAAAGGTGCAAGATGATATTGGCCATATCATGTCACTTTATGATTTGCATGTGATGTTTGTCATGTTTACATCCTATTTGCTTAGAACGACGGTAGCATAACTAAGATGATCCCTCACTAAAATTTCAAGAAATGTGTTCCCCCTAACTATGCACCATTGCGAAAGTTCGTTGTTTCAAAGCACCACCTGATGATCAGGTGTGATAGATTCTAACGTTCGCGGACAACGGGTGTAAGCCAGATTTACACATGCAAAACACTTAGGTTGACTTGACGAGCCTAGCATGTGCAGACATGGCCTCGGAACACAAGAGACCGAAAGGTCGAACATGACTCGTATGGTAGATACGATCAACATGGAGATGTTCACCGTTGATGACTAGTCCGTCTCACGTGATGATCGAACACAGCCTAGTCGATTTGGATCATGTATCACTTAGATGACTAGAAAGATGTCTATCTGAGTGGGAGTTCATTAAATAATTTGATTAGATGAACTTAATTATCATGAACATAGTCAAAAGGTCTTTGCAAATTATGCCGTAGCTTGCGCTTTAGTTCTACTATTTTAGATATGACCCTAGAGAAAATTTAGTTGAAAGTTGATAGTAGCAATTATGCGAGCTGGGTCCGTAAACTGAGGATTGTCCTCATTGCTGCGCATCAGGCTTATGTCCTTAATGCACCGCTCGGTGTGCTGAACCTCGAGCGTCGTCTATGGATGTTGCGAACATCTGACATACACGTTTTGATGACTACGTGATAGTTCAGTGCGTAATGTTAAACGGTTTAGAATTGAGGCGCCGAAGACATTTTTGAAACGTCGCGGAACATATGAGATGTTCCAAGAGCTGAAATTGGGATTTCAGGCTCGTGCCCACGTCAAGAGGGAGACCTCCAACAAGTTTCTTAGCCTGCAAACTAAGGGAGAAAAGCTCAATCGTTGAGCATGTGCTCAGATTGTCTAAGTACTACAATCGCTTGAATTGAGTGGGAGTTAATCTTCCAGATGAGAAGTGATGTTTCTCAAAAGTCACTGCCACCAAGATATTAGAGCTTCGTGATGAACTATAACATATCAGGGATAGATATGATGATCCTTGAGCTATTCGCGATGTTTGACACCGCAAAAGTAGAAATCAAGTAGGAGCATCAATTGTTGATGGTTAGTGAAACCACTAGTTTCAAGAAGGGCAAGGGCAAGAAGGGATACTTCATGAAACAGCAAATCAGTTGCTGCTCTAGTGAAGAAACCCAAGGTTGAACCCAAACCCGAGACTAAGTGCTTCTGTAATGAGGGGAACGGTCACTGAAGCAGAAATGCCATAGATACTTGGTAGATGAGAAGGCTGGCAAGGTCGACAGAAGTATATTGGATATACATTATATTAATGTGTACTTTACTAGTACTCCTAGTAGCACCAGGGTAATAGATACCGGTTCGGTTGCTAAGTGTTAGTAACTCGAAATAAAAGGCTACAAAATAAACGGAGACTAGCTAAAGGCGAGGTGACAATATGTGTTGGAAGTGTTTCCAAGGTTGATGTGATCAAACATCACACGCTCCCTCTGACATCGGGATTGGTGTTAAACCTAAATAATTGTTAGTTGGTGTTTGCGTTAAGCATAGACATGATTGGATTATGTTTATCGTAGTATAGTTATTCATTTAAGGAGAATAATGGTTACTTTGTTTATTTGAATAATGCCTTCAATGGTCTTGCCCCTAAAATGAATGGTTTATTGAATCTCGATCGTAGTGATACACATGTTCATGCCAAAAGATATAAGATAGTAATAATAGTACCACCTACTTGTGGCACTGCCATTTGAGTCATATTGGTATAAAACGCATGAAGAAGCTCCACGTTTGATGGATCTTTGGACTCACTCGTTTTTTTGAAAAGTTTGAGACATGCGAACCATGGCTATTGGTATATACGCATGAAGAAACTCCATGCAGATGGATTGTCTGGACTCACTTGATTTTGAATCACTTGAGACATGCAAATCATACCACATGGGAAAGATGACTGAAAGGCCTCGTTTTCAGCGAGATAGAACAAGAAAGCAACTTGTTGGAAGTAATACATTTTGATGTGTGCAGTCCAATGAGTGCTGAGGCACGCAGTGGATATCGTTATGCCCTTACTTCACAGATGATTTGAGTAGATGATAAGTATATTTACTTGATGAAACACAAGTCTGAATTATTGAAAGGTTCAAGTAATTTCAGAGTGAAGTTGAAGATCGTCGTGACAAGAGGATAAAATGTCTATGATATAATCATAGAGATGAATATCTGAGTTACGAGTTTGGTACACAATTAAGACATTATGGAAATTGTTTCACAACTAATGCCGCCTGGAACACCATGGTGTGATGGTGTGTTCGAACATCATAGTTGCACCCTATTGGATGTGATGCATACCATGATGTCTCTTATCGAATTACCACTATCATTTATGGGTTAGGCATTAGAGACAACCGCATTCACTTTAAATAGGGCACCACCTAATTCCATTGAGATGACACCGTATGAATTATGGTTTAGAGAAACCTAAGCTGTCGTTTCTTAAAAGTTTGGGGCTGCATGCTTATGTGGAAAAGTTTCAGGCTGATAAGCTCGAACCCAAAGCCGATAAATGCATCTTCATAGGACACCCAAAACAGTTGGGTATACCTCCTATCTCAGATCCGGAAGCAAAAGTGATTGTTTCTAGAAACGGGTCCTTTCTTGAGGAAAAGTTTCTCTCGGAAGAATTGAGTGGGAGGATGGTGGAGACTTGATGAGGTTAGTGAACCATCACTTCAACCAGTGTGTAGCAGGGCACAGGAAGTTGTTCCTGTGGCGCCTACACCAATTGAAGTGGAAGCTGATGATAGTGATCATGAAACTTCGGATCAAATCACTACCAAACCTCGTAGGTCGAGAGGGACGCGGAGTGCTTTAGAATGGTACGGCAATCCTGTCTTGGAGGTCATGTTGCTGGACAACAATGAACATACGAGCTATGGAGAAGCGATGGCGGGACCGGATTCTGACGAATGGCTCGAAGCCATAAAATCCGAGAGAGGATCCATGTATGTAAACAAAGTGTAGACTTTGGAAGAACTACCTGATGGTCGTAAGGCTATTGGGTACAGATGGATTTTAAAAGGAAGACAGACAATGATGGTAAGTGTCACTGAGGGAGTCCTGGATTAGGGGGTGTCCGGATGGCCGGACTATGACCTTTGGCCGGGCTCCCGGACTATGAAGATACAAGATTGAAGACTTCGTCCTGTGTCCGGATAGGACTTTCCTTGGCGTGGAAGGCAAGCTTGGCGATACAATATGTAGATCTCCTCCCATTGTAACCGACTCTGTGTAACCCTAGCCCTCTCCGGTGTCTATATAAACCGGAGAGTTTTAGTCCGTAGGACGAACAACAATCATACCATAGGCTAGCTTCTAGGGTTTAGCCTCTTTGATCTCGTGGTAGATCAACTCTTATACTACCCCTATCATCAATATTAATCAAGCAGGAGTAGGGTTTTACCTCCATCGAGAGGGCCCGAACCTGGGTAAAAACATCGTGTCCCTTGTCTCCTGTTACAATCCGCCTAGACGCACAGTTCGGGACCGCCTACCCGAGATCCGCCGGTTTTGACACCGACATTGGTGCTTTCATTGAGAGCTCCTCTGTGTCGTCACCTTTAGGCCCGATGGCTTCTTTGATCATCAACCACGACGCGGTCCAGGGTGAGACTTGTCTCCTCGGACAGATCTTCATATTCGGCGGCTTTGCACTGCGGGCCAATTCGCTTGGCCATCTGGAGCAGATCGAAAGCTACGCCCCCGGCCATTAGGTCAGGTTTGGGAGTTTAACTACACGGCCGACATCCGCAGGGACTTGATCTTCGATGGATTCGAGCCACGGCCGAGCACACCGTACTGTCACGATGGGCATGATTTAGCTCTGCTGCCGGACAACGCCGAGAGCGTCGCTCAGGTGCCCGCTCCGACCATTAGCTCGGAGCCGACTGCGCCAGTTGGGGCCGGACAGTTGGACGCCGCCCCAGGAGCCGCAATCTCTACGGCGATAGAGCCGAACACCAGCCTAGTCCTTTGCGAGGCCTATGACTCCAGGGTGTCGAACTCCGTTCCGAACTCCGAATCTCCCGCACCCCTTCCGATAGAACCCGATTGGGCTCCGATCATGGAGTTCACCGCCGCGGACCTCTTTCAGCACTCGCCCTTTGGCGATGTCCTGAACACACTAAAGTCTCTCTCTTTGTCAGGAGAGCCCTGGCTGGACTATGGTCAGCATGGTTGGGATGCGGACGATGAAGAAATTCGAAACCCACCCACCACCCACTTTGTAGCCACTGTCGACGATTTAACCGACATGCTCGACTTCGACTCCGAAGACATCGACGGTATGGACGCCGATAAAGGAGACGACCAAGAACCAGCACCTATAGGGCACTGGAAAGCCACCTCGTCATATGACATATACATGGTGGACACCCTAAAAGCAGGGGATGGCGATGAAAAAACGGAGGACGACCCCTCCAAGAAGCAACCCAAGCGTCGACGTCAGCGGCGCCACTCTAAATCCCGCCAAAGCAAAAGCGGCGAGTCCGGCACCGGAGATAACAACACGCCGGACAGTGCCGAAGACAACCCCCTCCAGCAGGATTCAGCGCAGGAGAACGAAGGAGCCAACCCTCATGAGAGAGCTGCGGACAGGGAGGTCGAGGACGACAATTATATGCCTCCCTCCGAAGACGAGGCAAGCCTCGACAACGACAAATTCGTTGTGCCAGAGGATCCCGTCGAACAAGAGCGTTTCAAACGCAGGCTTATGGCCACGGCAAGCAGCCTCAAGAAAAAACAGCAGCAGCTTAGAGCTGACCAAGACTTGCTAGCCGACAGATGGACCGAAGTCCTGGCGGCCGAAGAGTATAAACTCGAACGCCCCTCCAAGAGCTACCCAAAGCGCAGGCTGCTACCCCAACTTGAGGAGGAAGCAACTAAACCTACATCACCAGCGTACGATGCGCCCGATCGGCCACCACGTGGCCGCGACAGAGAGGCCTTCCGGCCCTCGACCCAAGCCGCACCCCGGCACCGCTCAAAAAATACCAGAGCGCGGGGAGACACAACAGACCTGCGAGACATATTGGAGAATAAGGCAAGGCAAACAAGATCGATCTACGGATCGCGTGGGCGCCCCACGTCACGTGACGATAACCGTCACGCCGGATATGATAAATACGGCCAGGCCGAACACAAAAGACAAAACTCATCCGAGCTGCGTCGCGATATAGCCCAGTACAGGGGCGCCGCACACCCACTATGCTTCACAGACGAAGTAATGGATCATCAAATCCCTGAGGGTTTTAACCCCGTAAACATCGAATCATACGATGGCACAACAGATCCCGCAGTATGGATCGAGGAGTATCTCCTTCATATCCACATGGCTGGTGGTGATGATCTACACGCCATCAAATACCTCCCGCTCAAGCTTAAAGGACCAGCTCGGCATTGGCTTAACAGCCTGCCAGCAGAGTCAATTAGTTGCTGGGAGGACCTGGAATCCGCGTTCCTTGACAACTTCCAGGGCACTTATGTGCGGCCACCAGACGCCGATGACCTAAGCCACATAATCCAGCAGCCAGAGGAATCGGCCAGACAATTTTGGACACGGTTCCTAACCAAGAAAAATCAAATAGTCGACTGTCCGGACGCCGAGGCCCTTGCAGCCTTCAGGCACAACATCCAAGATGAATGGCTTGCCCGGCACCTAGGACAGGAAAAGCCGAAATCTATGGTAGCCCTCACGACACTCATGACCCGCTTTTGCGCGGGAGAAGACAGCTGGCTAGCTCGTAGCAATAACATAACCAAGAGCCCTGGCAATTCGGATACCAAGGACAACAATGGCAGGTCACGTCGCAACAAGCACAAGCGCCGCATTAACAGCGACAACATTGAGGATACGGCAGTTAATGCCGGATTCAGGGGCTCTAAACCCGGTCAGCGGAAGAAGCCATTCAAAAGAAACCCCCCGGGCCCATCCAGTTCAGACCGGATACTCGATCGCTCGTGCTAGATACACGGCACCCCCGAACAACCAGCCAACCACACCAACAGGGATTGTTGGGTGTTCAAGCAGGCAGGCAAGTTAAGTGCCGAAATCAGAGACAAGGGGCTACATAGCGATGACGAGGAGGGGACCCGGTCGCCGAACAATAAAGGACAGAAGGGTTTCCCCCCGCAAGTGCGGACGGTGAACATGATATACGCAACCCATATCCCCAAAAGGGAGCGGAAGCGTGCTCTCAAGGACGTCTATGCGTTGGAGCCGGTCTCCCCAAAGTTCAACCCATGGTCCTCCTGCCCGATCACGTTTGATCGAAGGGACCACCCCACTAGCATCCGTCACGATGGATTCGCCGCATTGGTCCTAGACCCAATCATTGACGGATTTCACCTCACCAAAGTCCTCATGGACGGCGGCAGCAGCCTGAACCAGCTTTATCAGGATACGGTGCGGAAAATGGGTATAGATCCCTCAAGGATTAAACCCACAAAGACAACCTTTAAAGGAGTCATACCACGTGTAGAAGCCAGTTGTACAGGCTCGGTTACACTCGAAGTGGTCTTCGGATCCCCGGATAATTTCCGAAGAGAAGAGTTAATCTTCGACATAGTCCCATTCCGCAGTGGCTATCATGCCCTGCTCGGACGAACCGCGTTCGCGAAATTCAATGCGGTGCCGCACTACGCATATCTCAAGCTCAAGATGCCAGGCCCTCACGGAGTCATTACGGTAAATGGAAACACCGAACGCTCCCTCCGAACGGAGGAGCATACGGTGGCCCTGGCGGTGGAAGTTCAAAGTAGCCTATCAAGGCAATTCCCCAATCCGGGTGTCAAGCATCTAGACAACGTCAAGCGTGCCCGAAGTAACCTACAACAAAACCGGTTGGCACGCTCCGAGCAAGCATAGTAGTGCAGCCCCAACCCCAGCCCTCGCCAGATGGCGATAGCGGTACCACGCGTACATAACTACGCTTTGGAAATACCATGGGCATAAGGGAAGGGGCACAACTACGGCACTCCCAGAATGCGGCTTAACCGCACTAGGGGCTCCCTATTCTGCCGTTTTCTTTTTTTATTACTTTGAGGACCCAACTATCCGGAAGGCCTGTCCGGCAATACACTCGCCGAACACACGATGCAACAGCCAGGGAGAGCACAAGCCACGTCAAATGTCCAGGTGGTCTCTATAATGAGCTAAATACCCGTTTTACTTAAAAGTCTGACAGCTTGCCCCTGGAGGGGGATATGTCAAATAATCCCACCCCTTGCTTACCGCACTATTTGTATCGTTCTGCTTTCATAGCAGCCCCCTTTAATAAACAATATATAGCTCTTATCTATTATTGTATTCCTCTATTTTTACACAAACATGTTCAGTAATGACATTTTGCAACCGTACACTCTGGTACGGCCAATACACCAGGGGCTTCAGCACCCCACAACACGGTGTGAGAAGACCGAACACTCTCCTGAGTGCGGCACCCCGAACTTATAGCACTATATGCATCGGCTCCGAATCATGTCTTGGGTCAATAGTTGGGTTTGCCCGGCTCCCATGTTTTGGTACCTTATGTTCCGCAATGTTGGCTAAGGTAGCGCTGGGAGAACTACTGCGATTGTGCCCCAGTTGAGCTGGGTTAACACCTCAGTAGAGAAAGTTAAAACTGACCGTCATGATAATGCGAGAGACCGGTCGCTGTTCGCGAGGTTTTTTCGGGTCCCTAAAGACTTATGCCGCTTCGAGCGAGGAGCCGGATTTATCTGGCCCAGGCGTGGATAGCGCCCCGAACTCGGTCTTCCGAATACTAGGGGCTTCGCCGAAATTTAAAATTATAGAATTCTATGGCTAAGTGGGAGTGATAAAGCACTATAAGCCCGATGGCCTTGTTCGTTGTGCTGAGCGCCTCCCTAGATGGACCCAAGCATGGGAACAAGAGCGCTCAGGTTTATCCCAAACACCCCAGCACTCGTGGCATGGGGGCAGAAGCCGACGACTTACATCTCTCAGATTTGATAAACGGCCGCACAGAAGGTAATATTTTAAATTAACAAACGTTGCTTAGCGCATATGAACAAAGTTTTCAGCGCACAGGATAACAGATGCGAGTCTACTAAAAAATTACATCTTTGGAGCATTCGCCCGCTATAATGCGGGCACCCTTCAGGACGCCCTCATAATACATCTCGGGCTTGCGATACTCCTTGCCCAGCGATGGCGGGTCCGTCACAAGCTTCTCGGCGTCCATCTTCCCCCAGTGCACTTTAGCACGGGCAAGGGCCCGACGGGCACCTTCAATACAGACGGAGCGCTTGATGACTTCAATCCAGGGACAAGCGTCCACCAGCCGCCGCACCAGACCGAAGTAGCTCCTAGGCATGGCTTCTCCAGGCCACAGTCGAACTATGAGGCCCTTCATGGCCTGTTCGGCCACCTTGTGGAGCTTGACCAGCTGCTTCAGCTGGTCGCTCAAGGGCACTGGATGTCCGGCCTCAGCATATTGAGACCAGAACACCTTTTCCGTCGAGCTCCCCTCCTCGGCGTGGCAGCATCAGACACACTACTGGGCAGATCGGCAAACGCTCCTAGAGAGCTCCGGATTCGGGTAAGTAACAGATAATTCACTTTTATATGCTTGCTTTGCATAAAGAATGCCTTACCCGCCGCTATCTTCTTTATCGCCTCGATCTCCTGGACGGCCTTCTGGGCTTCGGCCTTAGCGGTTTTGGCACTCTCAAGAGCCAAGGCGAGCTCGGACTCTCGAGTCTTCGAGTCACACTCCAAACTCTCGTGTTTCTCCACGAGAGCCTGGAGCTCTAGTCGCACCTCTGCCACCCGTGCCTCCTGTTTCTCTCGCTCGGTGCGCTCCAAGGCCGCACTATTTTCGGCCTTGGACACCGCCTCCTTCAGGGTCGCCACCTCGGTCGTGGTCCCTGCAACATTCACGTTGGTCCTGTCATTATTTGCAACCAGGTATTTCTATATACATTTACATAAGGTATTACGTACCCTCCTTGTCCTCGAGCTGCTTCTTGGCATGGCCGAGCTTGTTCTCGGACCGCTCGAGGCTCTTCTTCAATGTATCGACCTCCGCAGTCAATGCGGCAGAGGTCAGTAGCGCAGCCTGCATTCCCATATTGACACATTTATGTTAGACTCATGCGTACATCTTTTTAGATCCTCAGCTCGGCTTTTCTTTTTGAACGCCGAACTGAGCATCAGGGGCTACTGTCTATGCGGTAACTTCTTATATGTTTTACATACCTCGAAGCCTGTTAGCGGGCTGGTACAGGCTTCTGTCAGTCCGCTCTTGGCGGACTGAACCTTCTGAATCACCGCACTCATAACAGTGCGGTGTTCCTCGTCGATGGAAGCGCCGTTAAGCACCTCCAGCAAATTGTCCAGCGTCTCCGGTTGGACGGAGGCCGCCGGCGTCGTAGGCGCGCCTTTCTTACGAAGGCGCCGCCTGCCGGACTTTGGAACCGTTGTTGATTCCGGAGATGTGTCCGGCCCAGGGCCGGACTTAGATCCCTCTGGGGTTTTACCCCCTTTGGGCCTGGAGTCCGGGAGGTCGCCTTGTGGCGCCTCCGGGACCACCTCCTCCTGGTTTAGCCCTTTTTGGGACTCCACCTCAGCGTCGTCTGTAGGGAGAGGGGAGGAGGTTGTCGGAAGTGAAGCGTTATTCACATCCGACGAGTCCAGGGAGCCGCTCGACGAATCGCCGAGCTGAGCCCGGGGCGGACTGCATAATTGAATTCAGCGTCAGAAGGTACCATACATCAGAGGAGCGCCATAAGTTATTCTAGTATCCGAATACTTACGATCTTGCCAGGGGCTTGACCCTGGATGACCATTCCTCCCCGCCGTCTTCGGCATCGGAGGCGTAGTCCGGCAGAAGGGTCCTCCCCTTCTTGGACCCTCTGGCCTCCCTAGTTGGGGCGGCCTTCCTCTTCTTTCCCCCCATCGCGGGAGGGGAGAGGCTTCTTCTTCTTCTTCTTCTTCTTCTTCTTCTTCTTCTTCTTCTTCTTCCTCCTCCTCGTCCTCGGAGGCGGAGGGTGCTTCGGGGTTGTCGGGCGATGAATCCGACACAACTAGGCGCCGAGAACTCTTTCGGGTCCCCGTGGCCTTCTTCTTGGCCTTCTTCTCCGGCACCACCTGAGGTGCCAGAACCAGCAGCTTTGTCAAGCGCGCGTCTGCTGGGCCTTCGGGCAAAGGGGCCGGGCAGTCAAACTGCCTGGATGTCCTCTTCCAGTCCTATCAAAGGAGTAGGAGTTTAGATCCTGCATGGAATCAAACCATGAAAATCAAGTGTCCCGAGGAAGATTAAAAGGCGAGGTTACTTCGGTGGCTTGGCGCTTGACGCAAAATCCGCGATCCTCGGTGATGGGTGGGGAGACCTCGGAGCTCTTGAATAGCACCTTCCAAGCATCCTCGTGCTTTGTGTCGAAAAGTCGGGACAGAGTCTGGTGCTGGGCCAGGTCGAACTCCCACAAGGTGAAGGCCCGTCGTTGACACAGGAGAATCCGGCGGAAGAGCATGACCTGGACTACATTGACAAGCTTAACCTTCTTGTTCACCAGGTCTCGGACGCAGGTTTGGAATCCGGTCACCTCTTCCGGACTGCCCCACAACAGGCCCGTCTCCTTCCAAGATGTGAGCCGAGTGGGGATGCCGGATCGAAATTCGGGGGCCGCTGCCCATTCAGGCTCACGCGGCTCGGTGATATAGAACCACCCCGATTACCATCCTTTGATGGTCCCTACGAAGGCGCCCTCGAGCCATGTGACGTTGGCTATCTTGCCCACCATGGCGCCTCCGCACTCCGCTTGACGTCCGCCCACGACCTTCGGCTTGACGCTGAAGATCTTCAGCCATAGGCCAAAGTGAGGCTGGATGCGGAGGAAGGCCTCGCATACGACGATGAACGCCGAGATGTTGAGGATGAAGTTCAGGGCCAGATCGTGGAAGTCCAGGCCATAGTAGAACATGAGCCCCCGGACGAATGGGTGAATAGGAAAGCCCAGTCCGCGGAGGAAATGGGGGAGAAACACGACCCTCTCATGGGGCCTAGGGGTGGGGACAAGTTGCCCCTCCTCGGGAAGCCGGTGAGCGATGTCGTCAGACAAGTATCCAGCCTTCCTCAACTTTTTGATTTGCCCCTCCGTGACGGAGGAGGCCATCCATCTACCTCCCGCTCCGGACATGATTGGAGAAAGGTCGAGACGGGAAGTGCGGACTTGGGCGCTGGAGTTCGAGTGCGCGGATGGACAAGCAAGGGAGGAAGAAGGCGTGAATGGAAAGGGTGGATCCTTATCCCCTTATATGCGCGGCCGAGACTATGAGCCCCCACCAGCCTAATAAAACTCGCTTATCTCCCAAGCGCCGCGGTTAATGGCGCGGTTGGGTTACCCATGCCCGTATTGATGAGAATCCCGGAATAAGGGGACACGATCTCTGCTTTGACAAGACGTGCCAAGGAAACCGTCTCGCTAAACGCGCTAAAGTGGAACAGTAAAACGATTCGAATAAAAGCCTGGCCGTGGCATGATGTCACGCTGCGGAACACGTCAGCAGATTAGATTTGTGCAGATATTATTCTCTCTACGATGGCATGTGGAACTTATTTTACAAAATCGGACACTATCCTTGTGTTCAACATCTTCTATGAGGTATTCGGAGGAGGAACCCGCCTTGCAATGCCGAAGACAAATTTGCGCGCCAGACTCGTCGTCATTGAAGCCTGGTTCAGGGGCTACTGAGGGAGTCCTGGATTAGGGGGTGTCCGGATGGCCGGACTATGACCTTTGGCCGGACTCCCGGACTATGAAGATACAAGATTGAAGACTTCGTCATGTGTCCGGATAGGACTTTCCTTGGTGTGGAAGGCAAGCTTGGCGATACGATATGTAGATCTCCTCCCATTGTAACCGGCTCTGTGTAACCCTAGCCCTCTCCGGTGTCTATATAAACCGGAGAGTTTTAGTCCGTAGGACGAACAACAATTGTCGGAGTAATGGGCCATGGGTAGGCTAACCCGAGCCCCAGGACATTTCAAGACATCGGGGCAGGCCGCGCCCCTCAGGCCGAGTCCCAGGAGCGACTCCAAGATATGCCGAGTACCAGGCGGCGACTCCCAGATAAGCCGACTCCAAGCTGGCGACTTCCAGGGAGGCCGACTGTGGAGAGTCGGCCCTAGACTCCTCCCTTATCCCGAAGTACGACGTGGGGTACGGTTACGGCATGGCCGTTTCCCCCCTGCTTACGAAGGGCCGGCATGGCTACAGTGAGCCGTACCGCTGGAAGATCTCCGGCGAGATACGGCACTGTTGCCATGCCTGCCCTGACCTCAGCCACAGTACGCAGTGCACTATGCCCACGACGCCGGCCTGTACGACCCGAAGGCGGCAAGGCCGCCTGTCAGTGGGAGGGCCGAAGCCGGCCTGGGCAACCCGAAGACGGGCCCGTGGGAGTCGGCCTCCCTGGAGTCGGCCGACTCCTCCGGGGCCCCACGAGCCATTAATCAGATAAGATGGGGAATGGCGATAGTGATCGCCCGATAGACGGTAGCACTGTTGCCACGACCCGATGACCGAGCCTGCGTCATCAGGAGTGCCGCTACAGTATCAAGCCTGTCGGCGAGCCCCGGAAGCCGGCGGGAAAGACGGCGGCCTGAGAGACAGACGGCTAGGACCCGCGCCTAGCCGGATTACTATTGTACCCCCGGGGGTAGGCCTATATAAACCCCCCGGGGCACCCATGCAAAGGGTTCGGACCTAGAGAGAGAGAGATAGACCAGATAGCCCAGGAAGGAGAGAGCTAGCCTTGCCCTCTCCTACCTCCCGAAACAGCTTCAGGAGCACCATTGTAGCCACTTTGCTTTAGTGATCATGCGGAGACCCCGCAGAGCAGCAGTAGGGGTGTTATCTCCTAGGAGAGCCCTGAAGCTGGGTAAGTTCCGCCGGCGTGCATGTCTTCGCCTCATCCCGCTTCCAGGCACCGGCGACGTTCTACTCGCTCCCACCATGATAAGCCATCCTTTGGCATATGTCGTATCCAACCCCCGACATTTGGCGCCCACCGTGGGGCGAGGTGCACCGTCGTCCGGAGATCTGCTCTGGACGGGAACCCTGTTCCTCCCCGGCGAGCACAGCCAGCCCGGCACGCCGGACGGCGTTTGTGCCGACGCGCTACGCGGCGCTGAGATCGCCTGTGCAGCCAGCTGCCTCGCTGATCTTGTCGGCGAGGTTTGCCTCTCCGACGAGCCTGCGCCCGACGCAGGCGCGAGTGGCCCCGAGAGCCTCCTCGCGGGCCTCGTCGACCAACTCCACGTCGCCAGCGAGCCTGCCGCGGACCTGGAGTCCATAGGATCCACCGACCCGATGCTGGTCGACTCCGACACCGCGTCGCTCGACGCGTTCCCCACCAATGTGGTGGTCTACGACGAGCCGCTCTCGTACGCGGGGAGCGGCGGAAGCACCATCAATGAGGTCCTCGTCCTCGAGCACGGCGAGCGCTCCGGCGAACGAGCGCATGACCCGTTTGACGCGGCCCTGCGAGACCTTACAGCACCGATTCCGGAAGATGCCGACGCCGGGACGCTGGAGGCGCTCCGCCTTCAGCTCATCGAGGGCGCGAAGAAGCTGGCAAGCATGAGGCGCTTGTCAGAAGCTTACCAACGAGAGATGGATCGCGCCGTTGGCGGCTCGCCGGCTCCAACCGGGCCTAGCCGCCTAGGCGCGGTCCGACAGCGCGGCGCGGCAATCGCCAACCTCTTCGGGGTTGATTGCCCTGTGTATGCCACGCCCGCAGAGAATATCTGTGCCGTCTAGGCGGCGGCAGACGAGCTCAACAACTTCGAAGGCGAAGAGCGCCGCATAATGACAGAGCGAGTTCAGCAGCTCCTCGACGCGGCTGCCGCGCAGAATAATGCCGGCTGCCGCACCGAGGCGCCGCAGCGCCAAAACGACGACCCACCGCCTCGCCGAGACCAAGGTGCGACGTCTTGAACGCCGACTGGCGGGGCCCGTGGGAAGAAGGACAAGGAGCCGGCTGCCAGCCGCAGTCGGACTCACATCACCATCGAGCGCGACCAAGATGGCCGCCCTAGAGCGGTGGAACGGCGGGACGACTACCTACCTCCCCCTCCTCGCAGAGGAAGACAAGTCTCCCCGCCGCCCGTGGAACATCCGACTCTCGGCGACCGCCTTGGCCGTCGAGAGGGAGTCGGAGAGAACGACGCCCGCCACTGGATCGACCGGCTCCACCGATCCCTGGCGCTGGAAGAAGAAGACGAGTTGGGTCCCCCCTGCTTTGGACCCCGCATCCGGGATGAGCCCTTTCCCAAAGGGTTCACGCTCCCCCGAGACACGCCCAAATATACCGGCACCGTGAAGCCGGAAGATTGGCTGATCGACTACTCCACAGCCGTCAACATAGTGAACGGCAACAAGCGTGTTGCCGTAAGATACGTCCCGCTCATGCTCCAGGGATCGGCCCGGACGTGGTTAAACAGTCTGAAGCCTCGCAGCATCAATAGCTGGGTCGACTTCACCGAGGCTTTCGTCCGCAACTTCACGAGCACGTACAAGCGACCTCCCAAGCCACGCCAGCTCTCCTTGTGTGTGCAAGGCCCTGACGAGTCTACTCGCGACTACCTCACACGATGGGGCGAGATCCGGAACTCCTGCGAGGGCGTGCACGAGGTGCAGGCCATCGAGTACTTTACCGCCGGGTGCAGAGAAGGCACCCTCCTCAAGCACAAGCTCCTCTGCGACGAGCCGGAGACCCTCGATGAGCTGCTGATCACAGCAGACAAGTACGCCACGGTCGACTCCATGAAGGCGGAGATTCGGGTCAACACAACTGGCAAAGTCGCCCCTCAGGCTCCAAGAACTCCGGCTGGAGACACCAGTCGGCGGCAACAGCAGAATGACCAGAAGCGCAAAGCCCCGCAGCCGACTTCCAGCAGTCGGCAAGTGGCAATGGCAGAGGACCAACAGCTGGAGGGACCGCCTCCGGCGAAGCGGCAGAAGGGCGGCAAGTCCAACTGGCTGCCGGCTTTCTCCTACGAGCAGACTCTAGATGGTCCCTGCAAGTTTCACAGCGGCGCGAAGCCGTCAAACCACACCACCAGGAAATGCCACTGGCTGACAAGAATCGCCAAGGGGGACGGCCTGCTCCCTCCCGCTCCTGCTGGGCCGCCTCCTCCACCATCGCCCCAGCAGCCGGTCGTCAGGCCAGTCGGCGCGATACAGGATGAGTTCCCGGATGAGCACAGAGCCTATGTGGTGTTCACCAGTGTAGCGGATGACCGGCGCAGCAGGCGCCAACGGCAGCAAGAAGTGAACGCGGTTGCATCAAGCACTCCAGAGTTCATGCATTGGTCCGAGAAGCCTATCAGTTGGAGCAGAGCTGATCACCCAAAGGTTATGCCGAGTCCAGGCTCCTAAGCCTTGGTCTTAGGCGCCACACTCGCCACGGATAGGCGGGCCGCTCGTTTCTCGCGAGTACTGATAGACAGAGGCAGCAGTATCAACATCCTGTACAAGGATACAATGGAGAAATTGGGAATCAAGCGAAGACAGCTTCAGAGCAGCCGGACTGTGTTCCACGGAATCGTCCCTGGCCTTTCCTGCTCACCAATCGGCAAGATCCTGATAGATGTCCTCTTCAGAGACAAAGATCATTTCCGCCGAGAGCCAATTTGGTTTGAGGTGGTGGACCTTGAGAGCCCATATCATGCACTGCTTGGCCGACCCGCCTTGGCCAAGTTCATGGCGGTCCCCCACTACGCCTACCTCAAGATGAAGATGCCGAGTTCCAGGGGAATCCTAACCGTGTCCGGCGACTACAGGAAGTCGTCCGCTCGGGCGGCTGAAAGCAGTCGGCTGGCCGAGTCCTTGGTGATCGCAGCTGAGAAACGGCTCCTTGATCGGGTCGTGGCGATGGCCGGCAAGCAGCCCGAGTTATCGCCCGACCCCAAGGAGTCGGAAGCAGAAGGATCATTCAAGCCGGCCAGAGAAACAAAGAAGATACCGTTGGACTCGGAGCACCCGGAGAGGTACGCTATCATGGGCACAGGCCTTGACAGCAAATAGGAAGGCGAGCTCGTCGATTTCCTCCGTGAGAATCGCGACATCTTCGCATGGTCCCCCAAGGACATGCCTAGTGTCTCGACGGAATTCGCCGAGCACAAATTACACGTCCAATCTGATATGAAGCCCGTCAGGCAGCCCTTGCGCCGCCTGTCAGAAGAAAAAAGAAGAGTTGTTGGAGAAGAAATAGCCCGGCTCCTTGCAGCCGGCTTCATCATGGAAGTATTTTTTCCAGAATGGCTGGCAAACCCAGTACTGGTGCTAAAGAAGAACAAGCAGTGGCGGGTGTGCATTGATTACACGAGCCTCAACAAAGCCTGCCCCAAGGACTCATTTGCTCTGCCAATAATTGATCAGGTGATAGACTCCACAGCCGGATGCGAGCTGTTGAGTTTCCTAGATGCATATTCAGGATATCATCAGATCAAGCTGAACCCGGCTGACAGACTGAAGACCGCCTTCATCACGCCGTTTGGAGCCTTCTGCTACCTGACCATGACGTTCGGCTTGAGAAACGCCGGCGCCACCTTTCAGCGTTGCATGCAGAAGTGCCTCCTGAAGCAACTCGGCAGAAATGCCCACGTCTATGTGGATGACGTGGTGGTGAAGACAGAAAAGCGTGGAACCTTGCTGGAGGACCTCAAGGAAACATTTGAGAATCTGCGCTGATTCCAGATCAAGCTCAACCCAGAGAAGTGCGTCTTCGGAGTACCAGCCGGCCAGCTCCTCGGTTTCCTGGTCTCCGAACGCGGCATAGAGTGCAATCCAGTAAAGATCAAGGCCATAGAGAGGATGGAGGCATCCAGACGACTGTTAGATGTGTAGAAGTTCACCGGCTGTTTGGCATCCATCAGCCGATTCATCAATCGACTGGGCGAGAAGGCTCTCCCCTTGTATCAGCTCATGAAGAAGACGACCTTCTTTGAGTGGACTCCCAAGGTGGACGAGGCTTTTCTCCAACTAAAGAAGATGTTGACTACTCCCCCTGTGCTGGCGGCTCCGACTCCCAAAGAGCCCATGCTCCTATACATTGCCGCCACTAGCCGAGTAGTCAGCACGGTCATTGTAGTCGAGCGCAAGGAGGAAGGCAAGGCGCTACCCGTCCAGAGATCGGTATATTACTTGAGCGAGGTACTGTCGACCTCCAAGCAGAACTACCCCCATTACCAGAAGATGTGCTACGGCGTGCATTTCGTCGCCAAGAAATTGAAGCATTACTTCCAGGAGCATTCAATCACCGTGGTCTGCACAGCTCCACTGGCCGAGATCATTGGAAGCCGAGATGCTTCTGGCCGGGTGGCCAAATGGGCCATCGACCTGGCTCCCTACACCATCTACTACGAGCCCCGCACCGCCATCAAGTCACAAGCACTGGCCGACTTCCTTGTCGACTGGGCCGAGACCCAGTATCTGCCACCAGCGCCCGACTCCACCCATTGGCGGATGCACTTCGACGGCTCCAAGATGCGCACCGGCCTGGGAGCCGGCGTCGTCCTCACTTCCCCCAAGGGCGACAAGCTCAGATATGCGCTATAGATCCACTTCGCCGCCTCCAACTACGTGGCCGAGTACGAGGCGCTCATCCACGGGCTCCGGCTTGCCAAAGAACTCGGCATTCGCCAGATCCTGTGTCATGGCGACTCTGACATGGTGGTCCAGCAATCATCTGGCGATTGGGACGCCAAGGACGCAAATATGGCGAGCTACCGTTTCCTCGTCCAGCAACTCAGCGGATACTTCGAGGGGTGCGAGTTCCTCCACGTGCCAAGGAACGACAACGACCAAGCAGACGCCTTGGCACGAATCGGTTCCACCCGCCAGGCAATACCATCTGGTGTCGCCCTCCGGCGCCTCCTCAGGCCTTCTATCAAGCCGTCACCAGAATCAGATTCAATCTATGTGCCGGCTCCGCCTGAGGAGGACGGATCCGACTCCAAGAAACATACAGTCGAAGCCGGCCCGGGGACTTCAGAACCCGGCCCGGGGACTGCAGTAGCAAGATCGAAGACTCCAGAGCTCAGCCCGGGGACTGCTCCAGTCGGCCCCGGGACTTTGTCAAATCAGCAAGCGGCTGCGGACTCCAACCCGCCGCCTCCCAGCCCGGCCGCCCTTATCCAAGTCGCGCTAGTGGCAGTTGAAGAAATAGCAGCACCTTCATGGGCCCAGCCCATCCTCAGATTCTTAGTAAACAGAGAGCTGCCAACTGACGAAATCTTGGCTCGGCAAGTGCAACGCCGAGCAGCAGCCTACACCATAGTCAACAGAGAGCTGGTCAGGCGCAGCGTTACCGGTGTCTTCCAACGCTGCGTCGAAGCAGAACAAGGTCAAGCAATCCTCAGAGACATCCATGAAGGCGAGTGCGGTCACCACGCGGCCTCCAGGGCACTCGTCGCCAAAGCCTTCCGGCACGGTTTTTTCTGGCCAACCGCTCTGGAAGAGGCCAAAGAGTTAGTCCAAAAGTGCAAGGGGTGCCAGATTTTTCGTTCCAAGCCACTTCAGCCGGCTTCCGCTCTCAAGACTATCCCCATCGCCTGGCCCTTTGCAGTCTGGGGCCTGGACATGGTGGGACCATTCAAGACGGCACGAGGTGGCTTGACTCACCTACTTGTTGCAGTGGACAAGTTCACCAAGTGGGTGGAGGTGAAACCCATCAAGAAATTGAATGGTCCGACTACAGTGACCTTCATCGCTGACATCACAACTCGGTACGGCATCCCACACAGCATCATCACCAACAATGGCACGAATTTGCCAAAGGCGCCTTGGCCCGTTTCTGCGCAACACAGGGCATCCGACTGGACTTAGCGTCTGTTGCCCACCCGCAGTCAAACGGCCAGGTGGAGCGAGCAAACGGCTTCATCTTATCCGGCATCAAGCCTCGACTCGTCGTACCGCTGGAGCGATCTGTCGGCTGTTGGCTCGAGGAGCTGCCAGCCGTCCTCTGGAGTCTGTGCACGACTCCAAACAAGTCAACCGGCTTCACACCATTCTTCCTCGTCTATGGCGCCGAAGCCGTCATCCCAACGGACATAGAGTTCGACTCCCCGCGAGTCACCATGTACACCGAGGAAGAAGCAGAAGAAGCACGTCAAGACGGCCTCGATCTGCTGGAAGAGGGCCGGCTGTTGGCACTCAGCCGGTCCAGCATCTACCAGCAGAGTCTGCGTCGATACTACAACAGGAAGGTCAGGCCAAGATCCTTTCAAGAAGACGACCTTGTGCTCCGGCTGATCCAACGAACAGCCGGCCAGCACAAGCTGTCGGCACCTTGGGAAGGCCCCTTCATCATCAGCAAGGTGCTAGGGAATGACGCCTACTATTTGATCGACGCCCAGAAGCCCCGAGCGCGCAAGAGGGACAATTCTGGCAAAGAGACAGAGCGCCCGTGGAATGCAAATCTTCTTCAAAGATTTTACAGTTGATGTAGTATGTATCACACTACCCCTTTGTATTAAAGTACTAAGACTTTGGGCCCCCCGAGACGAGCTCGGGGACTGCCCTTTTTGTTATCTGTACGATAAGAATTATGCCTCCGAGTACATTACTTTCATTACAAGCCGCTTGGCACCGGGCTTGACTAGTCGGCCCGGGGACTCGCCGCCTTGCGCTATGAGAAGCTTCCCGCAGTCAGACAAGTAGTGTGCGGTGCCCAATCCGCCTCCTGGCAAAGCCGCAGCTCGCAGAGCGACTGTGAGGCAGGCAGGAGTGAGGAAGAACGGGCACCCACACGAAAAATGGCTAAGGACCTAAAGCACGAACATAGCATAAGACGGCCTCCAGCATTTCTGAAGCGGAAGGTCGACTCATGAGTAGCCGGCTCGCCGTCTTTATTAGCCTCTATTAAGGACGGCTGACTCTTGGGTAGTCAGCATGTCGCTTTCTATCCGACTTGCTAAAGAAACTCTAAACGGCCAAGTCCTTGCCTTCCCGAAGTAGCCAAGCACTTGACCCAGCGGCAGTCCGCAGAGCGGCTGCTCGACTGACAAGGCAGCGACTAAAGGAAGGCGGCAAAAGGAAAAGCCTAAAGAGCAGTAAGCAAGGAAAGACGGAAAGCAGATTAATATTTACATAGGCCCTTGGCCGAATCTTCGAATAGAAGTTCAAGATACACCCGCGGGTGGAATTGTTCGAATCTAACAAAGTTTTCAAAAGATTATTAAGACAGACAAACAGAGGCGGAAAAGCAGCCTAGGAGGCGGCATCTGGGATTGGAGGATCGGAGGAGATGGCGGTGTCAGGTGCCGGGGCAGTCGGCTGGGCGGTCTCGGTTTGATCGCCTCCGGCGGCAGTCGTTTTCTCTTGACGCGGCTCGTTGCTGGAGGCGCGATCGAGCTGAGACTGGCCGCCTGCTCCGTCTTCTGGCACCCCCGCCTCGCCTTCGGCCTCCGCCTCGTCCTCCTCCTCAGTGCTGGAGTCGATCACCTCCGCCGAGTCCTCGCCATACTCCGGGTTCATCCCGAACCACTCTGCCGGCACTTCCTCGCCGCCTTCAGCCCGCTCGGGCACGAAGATGCTGGTGTCCGTGTACTCGGCGATGGCCGCCGCACGCTCGATAAGGGCGCCCTCCACGGCCTCTAGTTCGGCCTGGGCTTCTGACCGGAACGCGGCCAGGCGGTCCAGGTCCAGCCCTGGATACCACACCTTGACGAACTCCAAGGCCCGGCGCGCTCCGGCTCGGGCCGAGGAGCCCTTCCAGGCCTCAAGACGGCCGGCAGCGACTTCCAGCCAGTCGGCGGTCCGACTGGCGGTGCGCAGAGCCGGCATATCCGGCCACAAAGCGGCAACCGCCTGGGCGTCGGCACGCTGAAGCCGACGCATCTGCCGGTGGACCGGACGAAGACGGGCTTCAATGCTCAGGAGATGTTCATCAACGGTTCGGGGGGCATTGGCGGCGATCTGCTCACCATTCGCCCTTCGCGCCTCACGAGCAGCCTCGATGGCCAGAGGGACCGCCTGCGAGTGACCAGGAAAGAAGTCTGCCAAGACAAAAAAGAAGAAAGTCGAAAAATCAGAAGTCGGCCCGACACATAGTCGGAAGCGCGAAGAAGCGAAAGAAACGTACCATCCACAATATCCTCGATCTCGTGGAAGCCGGAGGTCAGCATCGCCTCCCTGTCAGTCCAGGAGGAGCGCTCGCTCTCGAACTCGGCCAGGAGAGCGGCTTCCTTCTTCTCGGCCTCGTCCTGCGCCTTCTTGAGCATCTCCTTCTGCTCGGCCAGCTGCGCCGCCAGCAGGTCGCGCTCCATGGCGAGCCTGTCACACTCCTCCTCCTTGGCGCGACGGGCGGTATTGGCCTCGCCCAGCTGCTCCTGAAGAGCGGCGTTGGCTCCTGAAAATCGAAAGAGAAAACAAATCAGTCGTCAGCAAAGAAGATCGCCGGGAAGATCCGGCCCGACTGCTCAGCAGTCGGCCCGAATCTCGGGGACTACAGCCCACGGGTACGCCAGCGCGCGCCCCGAAGAAGAAGAACTCACTCCGGCTTTCCGACAAGTCGGCAGCCCGCTTGCTCAACTCCTCAACATTGCGGTTGGAGGCAGTGGCGCGGAGGTTGTGATACTCCTGCAGTAAGTCATTGAAGACAAAGTTAGTGTTTGGAACTCGCCAGAGGGAGTTCCGAACCGCCTGCTCAGCAGCCGGCCCGAAACTCGGGGACTACACCCAGTGGGTGCGCTGGCGCGCCCCCACAGAGAAAAACAAGAATCAAGAAGGAGAAGAAACTTACTCGGACGGCCGTTCGCGCGGCCAGGTGCGCTCTGGTGCAGGCCTGAAGGGCCTCGCCTTCGGCCCGCAACTTCGCCTGGACTTCCAGGAGCAATTGATTTAGCGGCCCGGTGCCGCCTCCGCGCACCCACCCGGTGGGTGCGACGCTTGTGGCCTCGGCGTCTAGAGCTGCCGAGCTGGCAGCGCCGATCTCCTGAGGTCGCGGCGCCGAGGTCGCCCTCTCAAGACGGCGACGCACCGGCGAGGCGACTTGGAGAAGCAGCCGCGCTTCGGCCTCGTCCATGGCCGGCGGCTCCGACGGATCCATCGGCTGTTTGTCGTGCGGCCTCCCAGACGGCGGTGGAGGCGGCGGCGGCGGCACGAGAGCATCCGACATGGAGGCCTCGCCGCTCTCCTTCTCCGCGATGGGGTTCTCGGTGCCGGCTCCCCCGGTCTGCCCCGTGAACTCCGGAGGCGGCGATGCAGACGATAGTGGGGGGACGAGCATCGCCGATCGGCGACGCGCGGCCTCCTCGGCGCGCCGCCTTGCCGCAAGGGCGGCTTCGGCATCATCCAACTTTTTCTGGGCGAAGGCGGCCGCCCTGTCGGCCTCCGCCTTCTCCAAACGCGCGGCCTCCTCCTCCTCGCGCTTCTCTCGCGCATTCCGCTCCGTCGCCTCCCGGAGGTCGGTGGCAGGGTCGGGCCGCCGAGTATTGGCGGATGTCTCTGCCGACCCCATGACGGAGGGGACGGCGACTCTCTCAAGGGAAAGAGGGGCCCTGAAGAAGAATGGAGGGAGTATATAAACAAAGACTCGGACAAGATTCAACGAAGAAAATAAAAGAGCATAAAGACTTACGCGGATACTAGCGGCGGCTTTCTCACTTCCCTTCGGAAGCGGTTGGCCTTCGCGGTCGCCTCCTCTCGTCTGGTCGCGGCGGCCGCCCCCTTGAACTCTTCAATTTGCCGCCGGGCGCACTCGGCCCGGCGTGACGCCTCTTCGCGCCGCCTTGGCCGGCGGAGGAGCCGGCGCCCGACGGGCCAATCCTTAGCTGGTGGCGCGGAGCGACTTCGCCTTCGGCGTCGTCATCAGGCCAGTCGGCGAAGGTGGCCGAGGGCCTGAAGTCGCCTTCTGCCCCCCCCCCCTCCCCCGCCTTCGGCGTCGGCTTCCATCGCCGCCGCCCCCAAGTCGGGGTCGTCGACGTCGCTCTCCGCGCGGTCGGGAACATACTCGCGGGGCTGCCTCGTGGCGCCGGCGGCAGGCTGCATAAGAGGATTCTAGTTCAGAAGAAGCCAGCAAGAGTCAGGAGCCGGAGTCGGCTGCGGAAAAAGATAAAACAGCAGGGAGACGCGACTTACCACTGGTGGAGGGTTGTTGCGCGAGTACGACTCCTTGCCGAACTGCCAGTCCTCCTCGTACTCGCAGTGCGCTATGTAATTTACCATGTTCGCCACCTCCTTGCGGGGCATCTCCTTGGTGCTCATCCGACTTGGGTCTCGGAGGCCGCTCATCTGACAGATCAGGTGAGGCCGGCCTTGGAGCGGGAGAACTCGGCGCGCCACGAAGGCGGCCAGCAAGTCGGCCCCGACGAGTCCCTCCGACTGCGTCAAGACTCGGAGTCGCGCCACAGCGGCGGCTCCAGCAGGAGTCAGCATCTTGACTCGGTGGGACCAGCTGGGGAGCCGCCCAGTCAGGGGAGCGGCGTTGTAAGGCGGCAAGTTGACCCAGTCGCCGTCGGAGGCGAGGTTCTTCACGTAGAAGTATGAGCGCTGCCACATCTTCACCGACTTGATCAGCGTGATGGGAGGAAGGGGGTTGTCGGCCGTCGAGCGCCGCATCGCGATGAAGGCGCCGCACTGGGCCGGCACGCCGGCGATGTGCGTGCCGAGCTTAGAAGAGAAGAATTCTCCCCACAGCTCGATGGTGGGGAGAACGCCGAGGAAACCTTCGCACAGAGTGGCGAAGGCGGGGAGCAGCACCACCATGTTCGGTGTGAGGTGGTGCGGCTGAAGGCTGTGGAACTCCAGGAACGAGCGGAAGAAGCCGCTCGCCGGCAGCCCCAGGCCACGCATAAGGTGCGAGCGGAAGATGACCCGCTCGCCCTCTTCCGGTGCCGGCCGGATTTCCCCCACCGGCGCGGCGCGGGCGCGCACGAGGTCCGCGCTGGGGAGACAGCGGGTCTGGCGGAGGAACTCGATGTGTTCTTCCTCTACCTCCGAGCCGTCCCATACGCCGGAGCGCACGGCAGAGGCCGCGGCGGAGGAAGAGCTCATCGCCGCGGTAGGATGTGCTCCTGCTCAACGGCGGAGGAAGGAGGGAGAGAAAGCAAGATGAGGCAGGGGAGCGGGGAAGAAGGGCGCGCGAGCTGTGCCGCTCCGCTTCCCCCGCCTACTTATAGCCCTGCGGGCTGAGAAGCCGAGGGGGCGGGCGTGGGATTAACTGCGCACGATGCCCCACGCCGCCCCACGATTTACCCACGAAGTTACTGCGCGCAGTAACGACATGGAAAAACCAACCGTCCTCAGCCACAACGGATCCGTCCGTATGCCGAGGCGCGGTAGTGGCGGGCCCCTCCTGACGGCCCGTCCCGTCGCGCGCGTGGGCAGGCAGACTGTTCTCCCCACGTGGCGCCACGCGATAGGACCGCCCTGATGGCTGCGGGGAAGCGTATCAGGCACGCCGCCTAGCTTCCCGCCGCGACCTTCGAACTGAGGCTCTTCGCCGAAGCTCCGACTTTCGACAGTCGGCCCAAGGGAAGACGGCAGCCGAGTCCCAGAGTCTGCACTTTTAAAAGATTGAAGCTGTTGAAGCCCCACAATGCAGCGACCGCAGGGTTTCACCAGCTTCGGGGACTACTATCGGAGTAATGGGCCACGGGTAGGCTAACCCGAGCCCCAGGACATTTCAAGACATCGGGGCAGGCCGCACCCCTCAGGCCGAGTCCCAGGAGCGACTCCAAGATATGCCGAGTACCAGGCGGCGACTCCCAGATAAGCCGACTCCAAGCTGGCGACTTTCAGGGAGGCCGACTGTGGAGAGTCGGCCCTAGACTCCTCCCTTATCCCAAAGTACGACGCGGGGTACGGTTACGGCATGGCCGTTTCCCCCCTGCTTACGAAGGGCCGGCATGGCTACAGTGAGCCGTACCGCTGGAAGATCTCCGGCGAGATACGGCACTGTTGCCATGCCTGCCCTGACCTCAGCCACAGTACGCAGTGCACTGTGCCCACGACGCCGGCCTGTATGACCTGAAGGCGGCAGGGCCGCCTGTCAGTGGGAGGGCCGAAGCCGGCCTGGGCAACCCAAAGACGGGCCCGTGGGAGTCGGCCTCCCTGGAGTCGGCCGACTCCTCCGGGGCCCCACGAGCCATTAATCAGATAAGATGGGGAATGGCGACAGTGATCGCCCGATAGACAGCGGCACTGTTGCCACGACCCGATGACCGAGCCTGCGTCATCAGGAGTGCTGCTACAGTATCAAGCCTGTCGGCGGGCCCCGGAAGCCGGCGGGAAAGACGGCGGCCTGAGAGACAGACGTCTGGGACCCGCTCCCAGCCGGATTACTATTGTACCCCCGGGGGGTAGGCCTATATAAACCCCCCGGGGCACCCATGCAAAGGGTTCGGACCTAGAGAGAGAGAGATAGACCAGATAGCCCAAGAAGGAGAGAGCTAGCCTTGCCCTCTCCTACCTCCCGAAACAGCTCCAGGAGCACCATTGTAGCCACTTTGCTTTAGTGATCACGCGGAGACCCCGCAGAGCAGCAGTAGGGGTGTTATCTCCTAGGAGAGCCCTGAAGCTGGGTAAGTTCCGCCGGCGTGCATGTCTTCGCCTCATCCCGCTTCCAGGCACCGGCGACGTTCTACTCGCTCCCACCATGATAAGCCATCCTTTGGCATATGTCGTATCCAACCCCCGATAACAATCATACCGTAGGCTAGCTTCTAGAGTTTAGCCTCTTTGATCTCGTGGTAGATCAACTCTTGTACTACCCCTATCATCAATATTAATCAAGCAGGAGTAGGGTTTTACCTCCATCGAGAGGGCCCAAACTTGGGTAAAAACATCGTGTCCCTTGTCTCCTGTTACCATCCGCCTAGACGCACAGTTCAGGACCCCCTACCCGAGATCCGCCGGTTTTGACACCGACAGTCACCATTAAGAAAGCTCGACTTGTCGCTAAGATGTTTTCCGACAAGTTCAAGGAGTTGACTACGATGAGACTTTCTCACTCGTAGCGATGCTAAGAGTCTGTTGGAATTATATTAGCAGTTACTACATTATTTATGAAATCTTGCAGATAAGATGTTAAAACATTGTTTCCTCGACGATTTTCTTGAGGAAAGGTTGTATGTGATACAACCAGAAGGTTTTGTCAATCTTGAAAGATGCTCACGAGTATGCAAAGCTCCAGCAATCCTTCTAAGGACTGGAGTAAGCATCTCGGAGTTGGAATATACGCTTTGATGAGATGATCAAAGATTTTGGGTTTATACAAAGTTTATGAGAAACTTGTATTTCCAAAGAAGTGAGTGGGAGCACTATAGAATTTATGATGAGTATATGTTGTTGACATATTGTTAATCTGAAATGATGTAGAATTTCTGGAAAGCATATAGGGTTGTTTGAAAAGTGGTTTTTCAATGGAAAACCTAGATTAAGCTACTTGAACATTAAGCATCAAGATCGATAAGGATAGATCAAAAACGCTTAATAGTACTTTCAAATGAGTATGTACCGTGACAAGTTTTTGAAGGAGTTCAAAATAGATCAGCAAAGGAGTTCTTGGTTGTGTTATAAGGTGTGAGTATTGAGTAAGACTTAAGACCTGACCATGGCAGAAGAGAGAGAAAGGACGAAGGTCGTCCCCTATGCTTTAGACGTAGGCTCTACAGTATGCTGTGATGTGTACCGCACCTGAAGTGTGCCTTGCCATGAGTCAGTCAAGGGGTACAAGAGTGATACAGGAATGGATCACTGGACAGCGGTCAAAGTTATCCTTAGTAACTAGTGGACTAAGGAATTTTTCTCGATTATGGAGGTGGTAAAAGAGTTCATCGTAAAGGGTTACATCGATGCAAACTTTGACACTAATCCAGATGACTCTGAGTAGTAAACCGGATTCGTATAATAGAGCAGTTATTTGGAATAGTTCCAAGTGACGCATGGTAGCTGCATCTACAAGATGACATAGAGATTTTTAAAGCACACACGAATTTGAAAGGTTCAGACCCGTTGACGAATAACCTCTCTCACAAGCAAGATATGATCAAACCCCATGGGTGTTGGATTCATTACAGTCACATAGTGATGTGAACTAGATTATTGACTCTAGTACAAGTGGAAGACTGTTGGAAATATGCCCTAGAGACAATAATAAATTGGTTATTATTATATTTCCTTGGTCATGATAATTGTCTATTATTCATGTTATAGTTGTATTAACCGGAAACCGTAATACATGTGTGAATACATAGACCACAATATGTCCCTAGTAAGCCTCTAGTTGACTAGCTCGTTCGTCAATAGATGGTTGTGGTTTTCTGACCATGGACATTGGATGTCGTTGATAACGGGATCACATCATTAGGAGAATGATGTGATGGACAAGACCCAATCCTAAGCATAACACAAGATCGTGTAGTTCGTTTGCTAGAGCTTTTCTAATGTCAAATATCTTTCCTTAGACCATGAGATTGTGCAACTCCTGAATATCGTAGGAATGCTTTGGGTGTACCAAATGTCACAATGTAACTGTGTGACTATAAAGGTGCACTACAGGTATCTCCGAAAGTGTCTGTTGGATTGGCACGAATCAAGACTGGGATTTGTCACTCCGTATGACTGAGAGGTATCTCTGGTCCCACTCGGTAATGCATCATCATAATGAGCTCAATGTGGCTAAGGAGTTGGCCACGGGATCATGCATTACGGAACGAGTAAAGAGACTTGCCAGTAACGAGATTGGACGAGGTACGGGGATATCGACGATCGAATCTCGGGCAAGTAACATACCGATGGACAAAGGGAATTGTATACGGGATTGATTGAATCCCCGACATAGGGGTTCATCCGATGAGATCATCGTGGAACATGTGGGAGCCAATATGGGTATCCAGATTCCGCTATTGGTTATTGGTCGAAGAGGTATCTCGGTCATGTCTGCATGGTTCCCGAACCCGTAGGGTCTACACACCTAAGGTTCGGTGACGCTAGAGTTGTAATGGGAATAGTATGTGGTTACAGAAGGTTGTTCGAAGTCCCGGATGAGATCCCGGACGTGACAAGGAACTCCGGAATGGTCGGGAGGTGAAGATCGATATATTGGACGAAGGGTATTGGAGTCCAGAAGTGTTCCGGAGGTACTGGGCTATGGCCAGCATGACAGAAAGGTGTTTTCGAGGGCCCCGGCAAGTGTTGCAGGGCCTCATGGGCCAAGGGGAGGGGGCAAACCGGCCCACTAAGGGGTTGTGCGCTCCCCCCCCCCCACACACACACACACACTCACACACCCTTTCCCACGTTGCTGGGGAGGTGGGGCGCCTCCACCTGGCTTGGAAGGCAAGCCTCCACCTGCTTGGCTTGGGGGGCAAGTCTACCTAGGTTTTTCCTAGGGAGATCCAATCTGC
>NC_041393.1:537452986-537470939 GCF_002162155.2 Triticum dicoccoides | reverse complement strand
CCTCCTCCTCCCCCCTTCCCCTATATATAATGAGGGAGAGAGAGCGCAGCCACACCCTTACACGCACTGGTGATGCCCTTCCTCTCCTTCCTACACCTCTTCCTCCTCCGTGGTGCTTGGCGAAGCCCTGCCGGAGAACCATGAGCTCCACCACCACCACGTCTCGTGCCGCCGGAGTTCTCCCTCAACTTCGCCTATCCCCTTGCTGGATCAAGAAGGAGGAGACGTCCCCGGGCTGTACGTGTGTTGAACGTGGAGGTGCCGTCCGCTCGGCGCTTGGATCGGATCTTCCACGATTTGAATCACCGCGAGTACAACTCCATCAACCGTGTTCTTGTAACGGTTCCGCTTAGCGATCTTCAAGGGTATGAAGATGCACTCCCTTCTCTCTCTCGTTGCTAGCATCTCCTAGATTGATCTTGGTGACACGTAGGAATTTTTTTGAATTATTACTACGTTCCCCAACAGTTACGTATGCTTCGACCTGGTGGGTCCTAACTGTTAGGCGGGAATAAGGAGGCACTTCCTTTCGTGTGAAGATATAGCTGGTGGCTCCATCTGTCATGGGAAGGATTCGATTTTTGTCCGTAATAAGGAGGCACTTCCTTGCGTGCGAAGATGTAGCTGGTGGGTCCCAGCTGTCAGGGGGAAGAAAAAATCATACAATAAGGAGGCACTTCCTTGCGTGCGACCATGGACCATGGACCTTGTAGGTCATTCACCTAGTTTCATATCTGCACAACCTATTTATTATTAAACCTAATTTGTTAAGAAAAGCTAAAAATTGGTAGTTGCCTATTCACCATATCGATCCTTTCAACTACTTCAAGTCCTCTTCCCCACTCTCCAAGCACAACCTATTCCGGCCCCGCTTCTGGATGACTAGACATATGTTCAATCGTATTCAAGAGGGGGTGGTGGCCTACGATGATTATTTCATAAGCAAGGAGGATGCCCTGGGAAAGGTTGGCTTCTCCTCTTATCATAAATGCAGTGCAGCTATTCTGATGCCTGCATACGAAATACTTGATGATCTTATTGATGAGTATGTCTGCATGAGTGAGTCCACGTGCCTAGAATCCATGTATAGGTTCTGCAAGGCTGTGTAGCAATGTTTGACCCGAAGTACTTTAGAGAGCCAACTGCTGCAGATACAACCCGCTTGTTGGCGATCAATGCCGATAGGACTTTTTGGGGATACTTGGTAGCATAGATTGTATGCACTGGAAGTGAAAGAAATGTCAATCTGCTTGGCAGGGGCAATATAGGGGTCATGTGGAAGTTTCCACTGTCATACTTGAGGATATGGTTTCACAAGATCTCTGGATTTGGCACTCTTTCTTCGGCATGGCCAGCCATCACAATGACATCAACGTGCTTAAGCATTCTTTGGTGTTTGAAAGGCTTGCAGAAGACAACTTCCTAGAGGACAATGTTGAGATCAATGCCACCACTACAACAAAGGATACTACTTAGTCTATCCTCGATGGACTACTCTTGTGAAGATAATCCTCGACCTGATATAAGAGAAGAGGCACAGATTTGTCCAAGCACAAAAGAGTGTTAGAAATGATGTGGAGCATGTTTTTGGTGTTTTTCAATCTCGATGGGGCATCGCTCGGTATTCTGGTAAAACTTGAGCACCAAGAAGTTGTGGTACATGATGACTACTTGCATGATCATGCATAATATGATCGTAGAGGTTGAACACAGGAACGTATTCTTCAATCAGGGGTTTCAATTTCAGGATAAAAATATTATGCCTAAGCATGGAGGAGCAAAACGTTTGCACAATTTACCAATTTCAACAAAATATATGATTGAGCAACTCACATTCAACTACAAGATGATTTGGTCAAGCATATGTAGTCTCACCTAGGCAACCAATAGATATATCACTCTTTTCTTTCAAATGTATTTGTGACTAATTAAATTTCATTTGGTCTGTAAATTATGGCATTTTATTTGGTTGTAGAACTATGATATTTGTATTCGGTTGAATTATGTGAACTTTCAGCAATGTTTTTGGTATGTATGCAAAAGGTGCAAAAATATAGCCACATGGCAGCCACATGAAAGAAACTACTTTGGCGCACTGGGCGACCACCCAAACATGGACAGGGCGGACGCCACCCGAAACGCCGACCCAAACAGACAAAATCCACGTCCGTGTCCGTTTGCATCGGCTCGTTCGAGTTGCCAAACATTGCACCGTCAGGCCAGGCCCGCCCCATGTCTAAGATCCAAGCCAAGGAGGAAAGTGCGACACTGGTGATGGTGATAGTTACTAGTGGCGCATATCTTGTAGGGCCCACCACTCCTGTGCTTTTTTCTTGCCATTATATTTAGTAAACAAAATCTAGTGCCCCCACCACATAACTCTGTAAACACACACAGAAAACTCAAATACGTACGTACTCGGAGTTTTCAGTTTTTGAATTTAAAGTGAACATAAATGAAGAGAAGATGAAACTTGGCAATGATGTCATGATACACCTCATGGACAGGGTCAATGTACATACATGTAGTAGTGCCCGGATGAACACCACACCGACAAGATGGCATCCCAATCACTAGCTGGGCATGGTTCCTCTCAATCTGTTAGCGATGTGGAGGAGGTGATCTATGTTAGTTTGCGGGTAGTGCTGCAGCAGCTGGATATTGGCGGTGAAATCTCCAACCAGGAGCCGCTTCCGGACAAGGATGAGCATAGCACAGCATATCCTCAGCAAGGTGTCCTGTACAAGAACATACGAGGCATTAGAAAGACCACGCATCTTGCTTGGAGGTTTATTCACGAGGCCACATACCGGAGAACCTTCGGGATCGCCCAACATGGCATCCCAGATGTGAATACACACATTGAAGCTGAACTCCATTGTCAACAGTAATGTAATCCATCTAAATGCATAGTATTGCGGGTACACCTGTAATTTCAACATTCAATTGTTGATAACAAATTATATCAAAAATGAAGATGGTGACATACTAGAGAAAAGTTATAGCCAATTCAAGTTAACACTTAAACAACAAAGGAATAGTAGATCTTTATATTTCAAAGAAAAAAATCTATGTCCCCGCGATAATATGTCCATATGGAGGCCTGTGCAGCTTAAGATTATTAGCTCATTTTCAAGCCTAGCATTAGCTCATCTTCTTATTTTTTGTTGAAACAGTCATACTACGCACATCTAGACCACGCAACAACAGTAGATCTTATGCTTCATGAACTTCTGGTGTGCTATTCACACCACCACACCTCTATGAACTCAAAAAGCTCCTAAACCAGCATAAAATGTCCATATATAAACACCAGTGCAGTTTCAAATTATTAACTTATCTTGTATTAGTTATTATTATTAATGCTTTTCATAGTTTCAACCATTGACTGAATTATAATTATGATTAGCTTTGTTTGTGATGCTGTTTTTGTTTCAATGGGAGTAAGTCATAGAATATATGTGTATTCGTCTGTTTGCTAAATACCATAACAATCTCTTTGTTTTTGTTAAGTTTTAGACTCAAGATTAAAACTATCATTAATTTTCTAAAAGGCAGGTTCTATAGGACGGCGATTCGACCTGTGATATTGCATGGCGCAGAATGTTGGCCAACTAAAAGGCAACATGTCCAACGGTTAGGTGTAGCAGAGATGTGTACTCTATGTACATTTCTTCTTAATGCAATGATACGCAGCTCACCTGCGTATTCAAGAAAAAAATGGGAATACTTGTAGTGTTTTACTGAGAACAAGTCGCGGAACACAAAACATGGATAAAGATATGGTGCACAGTGAAACATCTAGATTTAACTACTGATGTAAAAATTAGAGCATAACATGACAGATGTTTCCCCGGTGCAGCTGCAGGTGCGCTTCATCAGCATTATACACTTGATTTTCCAGACAGTATATAAATCAGTGTTGTATTACTTGCCAACATAAATCTAATATTAAATATGACCTACCTTTGTAATGACCTCCATATGACGCCATAGCTCTTCGTCATGTTTCTTTAAGAGTTGAGATAACTTTGAAAGTGTAGCCCGAATACCCACCCGGCTGTTGTCAAGATGTTTACAATAGTTGTTTTTAAAGCCACTAATCAATTCAACAAAGCAAAAGAAAGTGTCTGCTTCAGCTGAAGTCTGCAATTCCAATAGAGGGATAATCAAGTTAATGAACAGTATTAGAAGGCGAAAGCACTGATCAAATAGAACAATTGTGAAGCACCATACGACGCAGATTTTCTTAACCCAGATTGAGAAAAATGTTCTACGTAACTCTTCATCATTGCCACTGCTGTAGAAACCGAAGACACAAAGGATGGTTGCTTTACAGCTTTAGCCTGGGTGTGGAAGAAGAACATTACCGAGTTACTTGTGTCAAGGTCGTTCTTCAATACGTAAAATAGAGGTGCCAAAACTTCATTCAACCCTTGCACATATCTTACACTAGGGTATAATCTTGAAAATATAATGAGAATACGCCTTAGTGATTCCTGAAAGGGATATAAATGGAAAGCTTAAGTGATACACTAATATTTCTACAGCAGATAACAGTTGGAACATCTTAAGAGCTGGGTGAGAAAACCTGGTTAGACTTGGCAGAAAAAAACGACTTGTCTGGATGTGTTCGCTTCACATCTCGGTCTATCTGCTCCAGGATCTCTGATTCCTGGATAACAAGTATATTCTCAGACGAACTGTTCAATTATAAGACAAAACCATATTTTGTAAGTGGTGTTTAGGTGGAACATGACCTGTACACTGGATTTGAAATGCAAGAGCAGCTAAATAAACTCAAGGGGAATATGAACATGTGTGCATCAGAAGAACCAAACTTTTGAATCCACTGTCAACGAGGCAAAAAAGAGCATTCCCTATATGGTAGTCCTATGTGGCATCTACATGGCAGATTGAGTCAAGTGGGGTCAACATAAGTCCACGAAACTAGTCATGGAAACAAGTCAAATGGAGAGGAAGGTAAAAAAGACAAAGTCAAGAGGGAGGCCCACTAAGAAAGAAGCCTGCAATGGGCAGGGATGAGAGAGCTTGTCCCCCATGGACTATGAACCACCCACCATCCCTAGTCCACCATGGACTAGCAGACGAACATATACCTCTACTGCCCTTACAGTCCAATCTCCCCTAGGGGGGCCGACATGGTCATTTCTCAAGACTCCTGGTCATAGCCCATATAAGAGCTGAGTAGACATGTGCCATCATTCACTCTCACTTGAATCAACTCAAGGGGAGAGACACAGATGAGGACATCCCAAATTATGTACTTAATGCTGCACAATCAACTCAGCTAGGACAAATTACAAGAGCAGCAATTGCAAGGGCTCGGGCTAAACAAATACAAGATGGGTCAAATACAATAAATAAATACAAGATGGGCCAAATACAATCACATGTGAATCTGATCCTACTTGAGTCACCACCTATCTTCCAGAGAACTGGTTACGACCTAACGCATCCACACACTGTACTATCATATTCGAGGATTGTGATGAAATCAAGGCCAAGAAGATGACGAGTACCAAGATTAATGCTGAGGAGCTCTCTCTTGAGGAAGACGGTAAAACTGGGTAACACAAAGAAGCTCCATCTTGTCATGGCCGAAGAGCTCATTCTTGAGGGAAGGCACTGTCATGCGTGATAATAATGATAATACGCCCCTAACAAATGTCGATTGTTCATCTGGTTGGCACACAAGGATCGCGTTTACACGAATGAACGTCGCTTCCAAAGATCTATAGCTACTACTGACGCATGTCCTCTTTGCAGGCAATGTGAGAGTATTGATCACCTGCTCTTCACCTGTCGGCGGCTTCGACCACTTTGGGATCAGCTAACAAGCCTTCAAGATGAAAGACCTAGCAGCCTTCTTCACATCTGGCAGATTTCCGATCATGACAAAGTTCGCTCCACTGTGATCATGGCTTTACTCTGGAACATCTGGAAGAGACGCAACGCCAAGGTTTTCCGGGACGACAATCAAGGGATTCAGTGCATCGCCCAGGCCACGGCCGACGACCTGGTTCTCTTGTCCAATAGATGTTCCAATATTCAGAGACAAAACCTGTTGTGTGACTGGGCCTCCATGTTGTTTCATCTCGCCGCGAGATTGTAACCCTAAACCACCACCTTTTTTCGTTTTTCTTGCTTCCCAAACTCTCAACTCCCCTTGTAACTAAGTGCTACTCTTTGTAACTGGTTGATGCTGTGATAATATATGTTCAGGCCGGCGCAAGCCCGCCGTTGACGCGTCAAAAAAATTAACAATGATAATAGTCGTTTCAGGACTAAATCTGAAGTGGCTTCTGCAATGGGCTTGGCTCAATTCATGCGGTTGCGAAGAGACTATAAATAGGAGGCAGCCTCTTTTTCTTTACTAGGCTTGATTGGAGAAGAAACTAGTAGAGCTTTGCTCCTATTTTAGGGTTTTAGCTTATAAGCCATTCATAGGATTGGGTGATCCCCACCACCATACTTGTTGCGTTTGCTTGGTTTTGTAAAATCAAAAGGCGTCACTTCAAGTGTAAATCAAGATGTCCATCAAGTGTTCCATTGGCTGAGTTCATTGTCAAAGGCTGTCACAATTCGTGGGTTGTTAAAACTTGGTTCATTAGGCAAAGCAAGTTATCCTTTCCTAGAAGATCAGGCCAAATCCGATAGCCTCTAGCATCAAGCACTCCCCCTTGTCAAGACGTATTTGTATTAAGATCTGCTTACTAGTACTACAAGCCTTTTGTACTATATATTTGCCCTTTGGTGTGCAACACACATAAGTTGCTCCTTTAACATGGCATCATGAGCCCAAGTTTCCCCTGGTGTCGCAACTCACGCTCCAGTCGATTATTTTTCTGTCTCTACCTCACTCCATCAATTAGATCAATTCTCCCCATCAGTGATCGGTCTCGTCTTCCTTCTTGGCCGGCTTTTTTTCCGATCTTGTCTCATCTCTATCAATTCCATCTTTCCGCTCAAAGCTGACGTTCGCTGGCCGCCTTGTTTCTTTTCAGATTGAAGCTCACGTCAATCTCTACATCAATTTCTCCCATTCGTTGTCGTTGTTCCTCATGATAGCTGCCTCTTCCGAGTCTGGAACCAAGGACGCCGGATCGACATGGATCAGTCTTTTCCAGATTGAAAGCTCCACCTTCCCGACCAAGGATGTCTGCCTCTGCGTGGTCGCGGGCCGGCTCTATAAAGCCCTTCTCCTTACCCGATCGGATCACTTCCTGCCTCCCAAGAATGGATCGTGCCAATGCAACGACACATCCACAACTTCCTCATTATTGACGCCAACCTCCCTGTACTCGACGCCTCCATATCGTTCTCCCCAAGCATCGTTATCCTCACCCTCGCTTACATAGGATTGGGTGCACCCGTCCCGCACGGTCTCGTTAACCTCGAGAGCGCACGTCTTGCACGCCCCCAAGCTCAACGCGCCTGCCGACTCTCCGTCTCCTCAGTCGTCACTACTTCCCGAGCCAGCATAGAGTGCCTCCTAATCAGCCCAAAAGTGAGGCGGAAGAAAGGTGGGGATCATCAATGCACGGATCGTCTCAAGAAGGTGACGATGCTTGCGCTCAACAACAATATTTTGAGTGTGAGCACCAGGACAAGAGAAGTGAGCAAAGGAGCCCTGCTCAGCAAGGAATCTGTGTGGCAACCAAGAGGGATACTCACAGCAGAATCAGCGTGGTGGGCAGAAGACCAAAATCAATCGGGAGGACCAGGAGCACAGGTTAGTTGCACATGCGGGAGATGCAAAAAACCTAGAGCTCTAGGAATATGCAATCTGTATTCCCAAGGGGGTATAGGCCAATATATATACACATACAGGTGCAGGAGATATGCAGAAAGCCACTTATACACGGGAAAAATATAAAGGCTACAGGGCACTATATTATAACCAATAGTAGTGTTCACTTGCTATTTCACATGCATATTTATCTATGTTACTTTGTTATCTTGCGTACATTGGCTTGTTGATTTGGCCACATGTAGGTGACGATCTGTCTTCAAATAAGTGAGAAGAGCATGAGTTCGTGAGCTAGATCCTAGCTCTGCCAGTTCCTTGTGGAGTGGAGCCGCAGAGAGATCATGCCACATTTAATTTGATATCTGTTGCCAACTATTAAACCATATTGCCATTATGGTAATGTTGTACAAATCATGCCATAAAGATCATGTAAACTAGCATTTCTATTTATGGTTTATGAATATGATGCCAAGATTCGTGATAACCCTGGGCTAGTGTGAGTTACACAGAGGGCATACGGTCATTATGATCGAGGACATCACACCATAACATCTACTTTCTATCGTCCTGCAAGAAAAAATTTCAAGGGCACATGAGAAAATCACTTGTGCTTAACACGCAACTCTATTTCTAGAGGTCACACGCGCCATGGGACTTTAATACACAACCCCCAAACTAACTGAAATTGCACCCAATATGGAAGAACAATAAGATCAAGTTCGTGAAAAATCATGATGATACGCTAGCATGTATCTTGGTAAACGTCTAGAGACTACAAGGCATGCATCACTCACCATATGAGTCGCTAACAACATTTTCAATTCCACAGTCATGGCAGGAAATCACCAAAAGTTCTTATTGGTCCAATCAAGTGGACCTTGAGCATGACAAGCATAATTTCTACTGGAATTTGCCACATCAGCTAAAGATTCTTACGAGAATAAACAAACTCACAAATGCAAACATCGATAAAACTTGAAGAGAACAGGAAACAAATCTCATATGTAACATGCTGTTGATATTTCAGCTACATCAGCACAATCCGTGACCTAAACAGACTTTTAGGTGTATCACGAGACTAGCTGGTTACCACTGGTTTTCCAAACCAAGCATATTAACTCTAGTTTTTGCTTACGTAGCATAAGACCACAACTCTCACATAATAAGCTAATGATAATATGTAGTACCTGGAAGTATTGGTTCCACAAGCTAGATTTACCAAAGCTCAAAGGATGCTCTTCATTAGTTACTTCTGACCTTGGGAGCAAGCCATTCCTTTCACCAGTTAATTCTTTCTTTCTTGACAGCTTTGATTCCTCGATTCTACGTAATTTTTCTGACTGCACGAAAAGACACCATTAGCACTTCCATATATAACATATTTAAGTGTCTAAATCACTCACTATGACACTTATATATACTCTAAATAGAACTTTCCGGAACAACAAACAATATTAAAGGTGTGTTCGGTAGTTCTCAGGCTCCGCGCAGAGCTGGCTTCGCAGTTTGTAGGAGGGTCATAGTACATAAACGGGGAGCGGCAATTTACAGGATCTGCAGAATTTTCGTGGAGTCAACTGTAACTATCAAAATCTGCCACCCCACAAAACGTACAGAAATTGGAATATCTGGGACACATTATTTCTGATACTGGTGTGGCCACTGATCCAGAAAAGACTACGGCTATGGTGGATTGGCCAGTACCCACAAATGTTACTGAGTTGAGGGTGCTTTTAGGTCTGACAGGATATTACAGGAAATTTGTGAAGAGTTATGGAATGATTGTTAAGCCCTTAACTCAGTTACTGAAGAAACAAGCCTTTGTGTGGTCAGACGGTGCTCAACAAGCTTTTGACACTTTGAAACAAGCAATGTCAACTACTCCAGTTCTGGGTTTACCTGATTTTGATAAACCTTTCTCTATAGAAACAGATGCTTGTGCTACTAGGGTGGGTGCTGTTTTGCTGCAACGAGGTCATCCTGTAGCTTATTATACAAGGCCTTGGGGGTGAAAATCAGCATTTGTCCATCTATGAGAAAGAATTCTTGGCTATCATGATGGCAGTAGAAAAATGGAGATCATATCTACAAAGAGGCCCTTTTATCATAAAAACGGATCACCAAAGTTTATGTCAACTGGGTGCTCACTTCTGATCTTCAGAGAAAAGCAATGAAAAAATTGGTGGGACTGCAGTTCTCTTTTCAGTACAAGAAAGGGAGTGAGAATACAGTGGCTGATGCTCTGTCTAGGGTAGGGCACTTATTGGCTGTGACTACTACTTCTCAGAGTCAAGTGACAAATTCTTATGCAGCGGACCCTCAGGCTCAACAATTGTTACAACAACTGGCCCTATCAGATGTCAATGCAAATGGTTTTTCTCTACACCAGGGAATCATTAAGCAAGCTGATAGAATTTGGATTGGGGCCAACTCAGCTCTAAAACCCAAACTTATTTCTGCTTTTCATGCAAGTGCTGTGGGAGGGCAATCAGGCATTCAAGTAACTTACCAAAGAGTGCAGAAACTGTTTGTCTGGTCAGGGATGAAACAAGATGTTACTGAGTTTGTACAGCAGTGTGAGATTTGTCAGAAAGCTAAACATGAACATTGCAAGTCTCCAGGGTTGCTTAATCCATTACCAATACCAGAGTCCTTGGCAACATATCACAATGGATTTTATTGAACGCCTGCCCAAATCTAATGGGTATACAGTCATACTGGTGGTGGTGGACAGATATACTGGTAGGAGCTGGGACCCTACCGGGTCTAGGGCGTAGATTGTAGGGGAAGGAGGGGGTGGACGTGGCGAAGCTCGCGGTCGCCGGCGGCAAGGCGCCGGCGTGCGCGAGAGGGAGAGGCGGCGGCTGCGCAAGAGGCGGCTAGGGTTAGGTCTCCCGGCTCCCTAAGGGAAGCCGAGCAAATAATGATTGCTTCTTGCTTGATTAGATTGATACATCTCCCCTCCTTATATAGAGGGGTTTACTTGACTCCTAAGCACACGACCCTAATAACAATAAGATAATTGGGCTAAGCCCCTAATAACGATAAGATAACTTGGGCCACAACCCACTGGGCTAAGCCCCTAATATGTTGGTCATAACACTTCTCCCCGCCCGCACAAACAGCTCGTCCTCGAGCTGTAAGGTGGGGAAGCGCTTGCTGAACTCCTCGAGGTGATCAACCAGCGTCAAACACCTTCGCAACAGCTGGGGCGGCCAGGTCGGCGGCGACGGCGTCCTCCTCAATGTAGTCTGCAGCCTCCAGGTAGAAGAGCCGCGGGCAGACGTGGCCGGGCGTGTAGGGCTCGTCGCAGTTGAAGCACAACCCTTGGCGGCGACGCTCGAGTAGCTCGGCCGAGGTGAGCCGGCGGAACGAGCGCGTTGTGGTCGCGGCGAGGGGTACCGCGGAAGCCTGAGCAGGCCGACCCTGCGCGGGAACCTCCGGCCAGGGTAGCGGCCCAGCGGCCCGGGACAGTGATGCCTGTTGGATGGCCACCGTGCGGCGCTCGAACGCGCGGGTGTAGTACATGGCCGTCTGGAGATCCTGGGGTCCCCGAAGCTCCACGTCCACGCGGATGTGATCCGGAAGTCCACCGACGAAGAGGTCGGCCCGCTGCTGCGCCGTCACACCCGACGCGTGGCATGCCAGGGCCTGGAAACGGTCGGCGAAGTCCTGAACCGTGGAGGTGAAGGGAAGGCGGCCTAGCTCTGCTAGGCGGCTCCCACGGATCGGTGGCCCAAAACGAAGGAGGCAGAGCTCACGGAAGCGCTCCCAAGGGGGCATGCTGCCCTCGTCCTGCTCGAGAGCGTAGTACCAAGTCTGTGCCGCGTCGCGGAGGTGGTAGGAGGCGATCCAGGTACGCTCCGAGGCGAGGGTGCGTTGCCCGTGAAAGAACTGCTCGCACTGGTTGAGCCAGTTGAGGGGGTCCTTCGTGCCGTCATAGGTGGCAAAGTCCAGTTTGGCAAACCGCGGCGGTGTCTGAGTCGGAGCGTCGTGGCCGACTGGCTCGGAGGTGCGAAGCAGCGAGGAGTGGAGCGCCCGATCAGCATGACCGTAGCCCGAGAAGTGCCCCGCCGAGCCGGAGGGGTCGCCAAACTGAAGAGTGGGCGCTGGCGGTTCTCCTGCCGACGTGTAGACGGGTGGCGGTGATGATCCAATCAGCCAGGCCGGTATGGGGGACGGCGGCGGTGGGAAGCGCACGTGCTGGATCGGGACGCCGGTCTGTGTGGGTGACCCGGGCCCTGTGCTGGGCGGTGGCGGGGCCGGCCGCTGCGGCGCGGACCCGGGTGGTGTGGTCAGTGCAGCGAGGGTCGGGGCCGGCCATATGGCCATGGAGGCACGACAGCGGCCGTCGATGGGCCCGACAGCTGGAGTTGCGGCTGCCCGGACCCGGGAGGCGTCGGGGGCGCGGCGATCACCGGGGCCGGCCACTATGGCCAGTGGGGGGCGACGGCGGGCGGCGGCTGACCGGGTTAGTGGTGGTGTAGAGGCCCGACCGGCGCGGTGGTGGCCGCGTACCAGGGCAGCGCGGCCGGACCGGTCACGGAGGTTGGCGGCAGGGGCGGCGGCTACCCGTAAGGCCCGGCGAGGTAGAGGTGGATGCGCTGGACGACGGTGACGAGGTCATTAAGGATGCCGGTGATCTCCGCCGGGGAGTAGACGGCGGCCTGCGGCGTGGGGAGGGGCGGAGACTGGCCAGCGGAGGCCCCCATTGTGGGTTCGAGTGGCGCAGTGGAGAGCGAAAGCAGCGGCGCGATGGCGAGGGCGGTGGTGGTGGACAGCGGCGGGGTGGGAGGTGGAGCAGACATGATCAGACCCAAGCTACCTGATACCAAATTGGTAGGAGCTGGGACCCTACCGGGTCTATGGTGTAGGTTGTAGGGGAAGGAGGGGGCTGGACGTGGCGAAGCTCGCGGTCGCCGGCGGCAAGGCGCCGTCGTGCGCGAGAGGGAGAGGCGGCGGCTGCGCACGAGGCGGCTAGGGTTAGGTCTCCCGGCTCCCTAAGGGAAGCCGAGCAAATATTCATTGCTTCTTGCTTGATTAGATTGATACATCTCCCCTCCTTATATAAAGGGGTTTACTTGACTCCTAAGCAAACGACCCTAATACGATAAGATAATTGGGCTAAGCCCCTAATAACGATAAGATAACTTGGACCACAACCCACTGGGCTAAGCCCGTAATATGCCGGTCATAACATATACTAAATACAGTCACTTCATTCCTTCAAAACATCCATTCTCTGCTCCATTTGTGGCTAAAGCTTTCTTAGAAATAGTGATCATGTTACATGGGCCACCTTCTTCTATTGTGTCAGACAGGGACAAGATATTCACCAGTAATTTTTGGGAAGATTTGTTCATATTGTGGGACAATAAGTTGAAAATGAGCACGGCCTATCACCCTCAAACTGATGGACAAAGTGAAAGGGTTAATCAATGTGTGAAGATGTATTTGAGGCGTTCTGTACATGACAATCCTCACAAGTGGTGTTCCTGGCTGCCACTAGCTGAATTCTGGTATAACACCAACTATCATTCCTCATTGGGATGTTCTCCTTTCAAGGCTTTCTATGGGTACAATTCCAACTATGGTTTCTTCTCATATGTGCTCCAGTCTGACAATGTGGATGTTGAACAGTGGTTGCGAGAACATCAGTCTCATTCAGCTCAAAGCTCATCTCTTGAAAGGTCAAGCCAAGATTAAAGCTTATGCAGAGCAACACAGATCTAAAAGATCTTTTGAAGTGGGCGATGAGGTATACTTGAAACTTCAGCCGTATGCTCAACACTGCGTAGTGAATAGACCTTGTGCTAAGTTGCCATACAAATATTATGGGCCATTTCAAGTGTTGGAGCATATAGGACCAGCTGCTTATAAACTGCAACTGCCCACAGAGGCTCAGATCCATCCAGTTTTCCATGTTTCTCAACTAAAAGAACACAAGCCAGACCACACTCCAGTATTCTCTCAGTTACCTGCAACTGTGGATTGTCAAGCACCTAGGTGGTGCCAGAAGTGATCATGGAACGCAAAAGGTGAAGAAACACAACAAGGTACTAGTGCAAGTGTTGTTCAAATGGTCAGGCATAGCTGAAGAGGCCGCCACTTGGGAGGACTATGATGTGTTGAAGAACAAGTTTCCAGATGCGCCAGCATGGGGACATGCTGCAGCTCAAGGGGGAGGCATTGTCAGCACTGCTGCACCGGTGCTGACGGCCACGCCAAGCACATCAGGAGAGGGCGAATCACAGGAGCAGAAAGGCGCGTAGTTCAATTGGAGAATTCGTTAGTGAGCCGGTAGTACGGGCCGCAGTCCAGTGGGTGGGTTAGGAGGTTTATATCTGTTCGCATGGACAGATCGGCTAGGCAGCGAGAAATTAGTTGAACTCTCTGTACCCAGTCTCTTCCTCTGTTATCTCCTCCTCTCCAAGTCTTCTCCTCTCGATCCCCTTGTATCCCCTGAGTTGTATCTCTCGAATTGATGTGAGGAACCCTAAATTGCTATGTGAATTGTGAGTGATTATCTCGGTACATCACATATGGTTGACCGGTGTGATTGCAACACTGACGTCCATACGACGACAGAGGAGCTCGGCAAAGTCACACCTGCAGTCGCACTCTTCTTAAATTGAGCTGGGCATAGTGCTAGAGGAGTCGATAGGGTGAAGCAGGATGGAAGAATTGAGGAATTACATACCAATGGCATGGAGAGCTCGGTCGGCAATACATAATAGACGGCTCCGGTAGTGTTGTGCGTTGGAGATCCTGCCACAAGGTTGTCGGGCACTGGGTGTTGGGGTTTATGCGTGCACGTCGCAAGCACACGCTATGGTGCTTGGTGCGGTGCGGGGCAAGGTCACGAAGAAGGCACGAGACGAGAGCAGGCACCTGTCCACGATGTGAGCACAGCCGAAATACTTAGCAACTACGGCATGCTATGGGGAGTTGCGGAAACGAAAACTCATTGCTTGCTCGAGCTTGGGTGAGAGGAACAGAAGGAACGCAGTTGCTCGCTTTGATGTTGTGGTATGACATGTGGGGCAAGCAATTTCTTTTTATTTTTTATACTGGGTACAATGCGCCCGGGTGTAGTGGAAAATGAGCAAGGATATCGCATTTGACTCGACGAGTGCGAAGGGTAAGGAAGCTAGCCGAGCCTAGGATGATCCGCTTAGGTAGCTGGAATGTAGGGTCCCTCACAAGTAAGCTTCAGGAGCTAGTTGATACAACGGTGAGGAGAGGTGTTGATATCCTTCGCGTCCAAGAAACCAAATAGAGGGGACAAAAGGCGAAGGAGGTGGAGAATACCGGCTTCAAGTTGTGGTACACGGGGATGACTGTAAACAAAAATGGACTAGGCATATTGATCAACAAGAGCCTTATGGAGTGGTAGACGTCAAGAGGACCGGATTATCCTAGTCAAGTTGGTAGTAGAGGACTTAGTTCTCAATGTTATCAGTGCGCATGCCCCGCAAGTAGGCCACAATGAGAACACCAAGAGGGAGTTCAGGAAGGCCTAGAGAACATGGTCAGGAGTGTACCTATTGGCGAGAAGCTCTTCATAGGAGGAGACCTCAATGGCCACGTAGGTACATCTAAGATAGGTTTTGAAGGGGTGCATGGGGGCTTCTGCTATGGCATCAGGAAGCAAGAAGGGCCCTTGGGAGGAAGAAGGTGATGCTGACAATATGTGGATGAAGATGGCGACTTGCATTCGTAAGGTGGCCTTAGAGGAGTTTGGAGTGTCCAGGGGAAGTAGAAGCACAGCTAGAGATACCCGGTGGTCCAACGATGATGTCTAGAAGGTTACTAAGGAGAAGGACCTGGATAGGAGTACAAGGTGGCAAAGAAGGCCGCAAAGCGAGCTGTGAGTGAAGCAAGGAGTCGTGCGTATGAGGACCTTTACCAGCGGTTAGACACGAAGGAAGGCGAAAGGGACATCTTAAGATGGCCAAGATTCGAGAGAGGAAGACGAGGGATGTCGACCAAGTCAGATGCATCAAGGACGGAGCAGACCAGCTCCTGGTGAAGGACGAGGAGATTAAGCATAGGTAACGGGAGTACTTCGGCCAGCTATTCAATGGAGAGAATGAGAGCTCTACCATTGAACTGGATGACTCCTTTGATGATATCAGCAGGCGTTTTGTGCGGCGAATTCAGGAGTCTGAGGTCAAAGAGGCTTTAAAAAGGATGAAAGGACGCAAGGCGATGGGCCCTGATTGTATCCCCATTGAGGTGTGGGGAGGCCTTGGAGACAGCGATAGTATGGCCAACTAAGATTCTCAACCTCATTTTTCGGGCAAACAAGATGCCAGAAAAATGGAGACGGAGTATATTAGTACCAATCTTCAAGAACAAGGGGGGTGTTCAGAGTTGTACTAATACTAATTACCGTGGAACCAAGTTGAAGAGCCATACAATGAAGCTATGGGAGAGTCATTGAGCATCGCTTAAGAAGAATGACAAGCGTGACCAAAAAACAGTTTGGTTTCATGCCTGGGAGGTCGACCATCGAAGCCATTTTCTTGGTACAACTTATGGAGAAATACAAACTTATGGAGAGATACAGGGAGCAAAAGAAGGACCTTCATATGGTGTTCATTGACTTGGAGAAGGACTACCATAAGATACCACGGAATGTCATGTGGTGGGCCTTAGAGAAACACACATTCCCAACAAAGTACATTACCCTCATCAAGGACATGTACGATAATGTTGTGACAAGTGTTCGAACATGACTTTCCGATTAAAATAGGACTGCACCAGGGGTCAGCTTTGAGCCCATACCTTTCTGCTCTGGTGATGGATGAGATCACAAGGGATATGCAAGGAGATATCCCATGGTGTATGTACTTTGCGGATGTGATGTGGTGCTAGTCAATGATAGTTAGACGGGGGGTTAATAGAGAGTTAGAGCTATGGAGACAAACCTTGGAATCAAAAGGTTTTAGACTTAGTAGAACTGAAACCGAGTACATGAGGTGCGGTTTCAATACTACTAGGCATGAGGAGGTTAGCCTTGATGGGCAGTCGGTGCCTCAGAAGGACACCTTCCGACATTTGGGGTCGATGCTACAGAAGAATGGGGATATTGATAAAGATGTGAACCATCGAATCAAAGTCGAATGGATGAAATGATGCCAAGCTTCTGGTGTTCTCTATGAGAAGAGTGCCACAAAAGCTAAAAGGCAGGTTCTATACGATGATGATTCGACACGCAATGTTGTACGACGCTGAGTGTCGGCCGACTAAAAGGTGACATGTTCAACAAATAGGTGTGGCGGAGATGTGAATGTTGAGATGGATGCGTGGCCACACAAGTAATGACCGGATCCAGAATGATGATATACGAGATAGAGTTGGGGTAGCACCGATTGAAGAGAAGCTTGTCCAACATCATTTGAGATGTTTTGGGCATATTCAGCGCGGACCTCCAGAAACTCCGGTACATAGCAGACGGCAAAAGTGTGCTGATAATGTAAGAGAGGTCGGGGTAGACCGAACTTGACATGGGAGGAGTCCATACAGAGAGATCTGAAGGACTAGAGAATCACCAAAGAACTAGCCATTGATAGGGGTGCAGGGAAGCTTGCTATCCATGTGCCAGAACCATGAGTTGGTTGCGACTTGCGAGACCTTTTGGGTTTCAGCTCTAGCCTACTCCAACCTGTTTGGGACCAAAGGCTTTGTTGTTGTTGTATATTGGGTACAATGCCACATCAACTTTGACTAGCCCATCCAAATGCCACATTAGCTTTAGCCAAGCCAAGGGGTGAGTTTTGAACGGTGTTGAAAGTTTAGGGTGTACGATAACCAGTTTTGGAGTTCAGGGTTGAGTTTTAAACATGGTGTTACGTTGAGGGTTGAAAATTGGACTTCTCTCATATTATCTTCGGTTGTACTAACCGATGTTAAAGCGAAGAATCTACTAAATTGATGTCTGAGAAATATCAAATTGTTCTATATTCATGCATTTGTCTTCTCGTTAAGACTTACCTATCTGTTATTTTACTTAGTTATCATGTTGTCCTCGGTCTACTATCGTTATTGTAGTCATGTTTGCATGTTTACATAAGTTTGTAGCAGCATAGCTTAAGTTTTTCTTCACTATTAGCTCAATATTTCTTCATATTGTTTCGTATTGTTCCTTGTTACTCTGTTTTCCTTCGAAGAATT
>NC_041393.1:537422134-537452561 GCF_002162155.2 Triticum dicoccoides | reverse complement strand
TACAACTAGCACGCGTGGACATGGCGGACAGTGTTCCCCTCAACGAACGAGTCAAGCAGTTCTTGGGTGCCCTATCGACAAACAACAACACATGTCCCCACAGGCCACAATAACAGAATGAGCGCTTGAGTTGGTCCATACTGACCTCTATGGACTGATTACACCGGTGACCATGAGAGGCAACTTACTTCCTGATCGTCCATGGTCGCTCCAAGTTCATGTGGCTCAAGATGATCAAGACGAAGGACGAGGTGTTCGAGTCCTTCAAGAAGATCACGACACTAGCATAGATTTGACTCTGGTTGCTAGCACACGGCATTTCAACCAGACGTGGCAACAAGTTCAACTTGGTCGCTTTCCATACATTTTGTGAAGACGGCGACATCAAGCAATGCAACCCATCGCCCTAAACACCACGATAGAACGGCATCTTCAAGCAGCGCAACCAAAGTGTGGTGGAGATACCGCTTTGCTTGCTAAAAGACATGGCAGCGTTCGCCATGTTTTAGGGGAGGCAATGAAGGCATCGGTCTACCTACTCAATCGCGCTCCCACGCACAACGTCGATGGCAAGACATCATATGCAGCATGTCATAGGAAAGACATCGGTGCACCATTTGCGCACCTACGGGTGCATAGCTCATGTGAAGCAGCTCGGCTTTAGCATCGACAAGCTTGCTGACAAATCAACACCGATGATCTTTGTCGGCTATAAAGAAGGTGTTAAGGCGTACGAGGTCTTCGATCCAGCAACGAACAAAGTTCATGTGACCCATGACGTGGCATTTGAAGAATAGAAGTAGGATTGGTCGTCGCCGACAACTGGAGATGCATTGACACCGACCGAACAGTTCGCGGTCATCAAAAGCGAAGAGTCGGGTGACGATGACCATGCCCAAGAGTGCACGGTGACACCCAAGCTCTGGCAGCGGCAACGCAGATATCCACCGTACTACAATTGTGGAACACCACACCCATCTCTTCTAGAGATGGATGGGCCATCCTGCCGAGCAACAACCACGACATCCACAATCTCGATGAGACGTCCTGGCACTACCACAAGATGAAGCACATTTTCCCGCAGTTGGATGCAGAGGAGCATCATGGGCACTGCCTTGTCGCTGTTGAGAAACCTCCAAGTAAGTGTTGTCAGTCATGACTCCTTGCATGCTTAATCAACAGCAGCGAACTTTAGCACAACAATCTCAAGTGATGACAAAAGATTTGCACGGACATAAGAGGACATAAATAAGACAAATAATACATGTGAGAGCCAAGTGTTCACTGTTAAAGAATATAAGTGAGAACCTTGTACAGCATAAAGTAGGGAAGAAAGTAGATCACAACACAAAGGGTTCTGTGCACATCCATGGCAGAACTGCAACAGTAGGGAACTAAGTAGATCACAACACAAAGGGTTCTGTGCACATCCGTTGCAGAATTGCAACTACAGAATTAAGTTGCATAATAATCTCAGGATCTTAATGAGCTTCCCGCATAGCTGAACAATAGTACGCCTTACAGAATATAAATAAGGACGCACCTCTTACGCGAAATTAACAAAAACCACTAAAAGTTGGTTCACAGGAGCAACCAATCCCCAACCATTTACCTTAGGACTATAAACTGTAAAGCAGGGCAAACCTAGATTTCATATACTGTAATTTTCTGGCTAATATTGGCTAACTATACACACTAACAATAAGGTCGTTGTTATCTTTCGTTTCTAAGCATCTCTGATAAATAAAGATTCATAGGTAGCCTTGTAAAGGTTTTCCATTTCTTACTCTATGCCTTTCGAAATTGGCTCATAAACCTCCAAATTTGCTAAAAATAACAGCTCCAAACAACCAAAATTTTGAACACCATAAATTGGGGAGAAAAAATGAAGCAGCAGCAGCATCAGAGATGAGTGAGGACCTTCCACACGAGCGGTCGTACGTCCGTGCCGCCGCCATCTGGCACGCCAAGGCAAGCGAGTCTCCGCAGCTCCCCCATGTTCACCACCTTCTTAGACAGCTGCATCAACGGACAAACACAAAAAGGCAAAACGATTAGAACCCAAACACAGATCAAACCTACGGGAACGGCAGGCCCCAAAACAGAAACAGAAACCATCACACGCACCGCGGCCTTGAAGTCGGCAAGCAAGTGCGCCCGGAGAGCAGCGCCGGCGCCGTCCTCTTCTCGTGTCTCTCCCTCGCGGCCAGCATGGGAATCGACCGCCTGCTCGCGCATCGGTGGCGGCGGAACGGAAGGAGACGGCTCGGGGGACGGGGCAGGCGGCGGGGAGAAGTCGGTGCCGAAGGGGTCGGCGAGGGTCGAGGCGAGCGGCGGGGTCGACCAGAGCGGGCTGTTCAGCCACTCCGGCACGGCCTTCGCCTTCTTCCGCATCGCTTCTCGAGTCATCTAGAAACCGCGGGGAGGACGGAGGTGCGAATAGAGGGGTTTGGGCTCGGGAGGTAGGTGGGGAAATTTGGGAAAGGTCAAGCCGCAGTTTTCTCAAGCCGAAGAGTATGTTAGAGCATTTGTAGCACAGCAATCTCGGCGCAAAATCGATTTTGCGGACACTTTTTTCCGACGTAGTAATAACTTGTAATAAAGTTAAAAATTCAAGATAAACATGTTCCTGCTACATTTTAGATAGTCCGGACCTCAGCGGAGTACACACAGACACGCACACAAATCCTAGACGGAGGGCGGAGGCGGCTCACGGCTTCACGCCGAGGTGGTACTCGAACGCGGATTTGTAGTTGATGTACGTTAGCTCGTGCTCCGCGTCCATCTCCTCGAAGCGTACGGCGGCGCCCTCCTAGCCAGCGTCTAGCGCCTCCTTCGCGGCGAATCGGGCGACCTCCACCTCGCGGAGAGCCTTCATGGACGACCAGCGGGCATCGTATAGCTCGTTGAAGCGCCGCCACCCGCGGCTCCTTCCTCTATGGGAGAAGCGCCGCCACCCGCGACTCCTTCCTCGTCGGCCCCACATGATTCCAGCCGATATACAAGCATCCCCAAGATTAATTTCTGCTTGTTCTCGAGTAGGTAAATGATAAAAATAGAATTTTTGATGTAGAATACTACCTAACATATTTATTCATGTATTTTTTTATTGTGGCATCAATGTTCAGATCCGAAAAATCCGAGACAAAAGTTTAACATTGACATAAAAACAATAATACTTCAAGCATACTAACAAAGCAATCATGTCTTCTCAAAATAACATGGTCAAAAAAAGCAATCCATATAAAATCATATAGTCTGGCTATGCTCTATCTTTATCACACAAAATATTTAAATCATGCACAACCCCGATTTTAGCCAAGCAATTGTTTCATACTTTAGTATTTTCAAACTTTTTCAATCTTCACGCAATACATGAGCGTGAGCCATGGACATAGCAATATAGGTGGAATAGAATGATGGTTGTGGAAAAGACAAAAAGGAGAAGATAGTCTCACATCAACTAGTCGTATCAACGGGCTATGGAGATGCCCATCAATAGATATCAATGTGAGTGAGTAGGGATTGCCACGCAATGGATGCACTAGAGCTATAAGTGTATGAAAGCTCAAAAAGAAACTAAGTGGGTGTGCATCTAACTTGCTTGCTCACGAATACCTAAGGGCATTTTGAGGAAGCCCGTCATTGGAATATACAAGCCAAGTTCTATAATGAAAATCCCCACTAGTTTATGAAAGTGACAACATAGGAGACTCTCTATCATGAAGATCATGGTGCTACTTTGAAGCACAAGTGTGAAAAAAGGATAGTAACATTGCCCCTTCTCTCTTTTTCTCTCATTTTTTTATTTGGGCCTTCTCTCTCTCTTTTTTATGGCCTCTTTTTTTCACCCGGAGTCTCATCCTGACTTATGAGGGAATCATAGTCTCCATCATCCTTTCCTTACATGAGACAATGCTCTAATAATGAAGATCATCACGCTTTTATTTACTTACAACTCAAGAATTACAACTCAATACTTAGAAAAAAATATGACTCTATGTGAATGCCTCCGGCTGTGTACCGGGATGTGTAATGATTCAAGAGTGACATGTATGAAAAAATTATAAACGGTGGCTTTGCCACAAATACGATGTCAACTACATGATCATGCAAAGCAATATGACAATGATTGAGTGTGCCATAATAAATGGAACAGTGGAAAGTTGCATGGCAATATATCTCGGAATGACTATGGAAATACCATAATAGGTAGGTATGGTGGCTGTTTTGAGGAAGGTATATGGTGGGGGTTATGGTATCGGCGAAAATTGCGCGACACAAGAGATGCTAGCAATTGTGGAAGGATGAGAGTGCGTATAATCCATGGACTCAATATTAGTCATAAAGAACTCACATAGTTATTACAAAAATCTACAAGTCATCAAAACAAAGTACTGCACACATGCTCCTAGGGGAAGGGTTGGTAGGAGTTAACCATCGCGCGATCCCGATCTCTACTCATAAGGAAGACAAGCAATAAATAAATCATACTCCAACTTCATCACATAATGGTTCACCATACGTGCATGCTACGAGAATCACAAACTTTAACACAAGTATCTCTCAAATTCACAAGTACTCTACTAGCATGACTCTAATATCACCATCTTCATATCTCAAAACAATCATAAAGAATCAAACTTCTCATAGTATTCAATGCACTTCATATGAATTTTTTTTATTATACCCATCTTGGATGCCCATGATATTAGGACTAGTTTTATAACCTAAGCAAATTACCATGTTGTTCTAAAAGACTCCTAAAATAATATAAGTGAAGCATGAGAGTTCAGCAATTTCTATAAAATAAAACCACCGCCGTGTTCTAAAAAGATTATAAGTGAAGCACTAGAGCAATATTGTCTAGCTCAAAAGATATAAGTGAAGCACATAGAGTATTCTAATAAATCACCGTTCATGTGTGTCTCTCCCAAAAGGTGTGTACAGCAAGGATAATTGTGGTAAACCAAAAAGAAAAGACTCAAATCATACAAGACCCTCCAAGCAAAACACATATCATATGGTGAATAAAAATATAGCCTCAAGTAAAGTTACCGATAGACGAAGACGAAAGAGCGGATATCTTCTGGGGCATTCCCAAGCTTAGGCTTTTGGTTGTCCTTGAATTTTACCTTGGGGTGCCTTGGGCATCCCCAAGCTTAGGCTATTTCCACTCCTTATTCCAAACTCCATCAATCCTTACCCAAAACTTGAAAACTTCACAACACAAAACTTCAATAGAAAATCTCATGAGCTCCGTTAGTATAAGAAAATAAATCACCAATTTAAGGTTGTTGTGAACTCATTATTTATTTATATAGGTGTAAAATCTACTGTGTTCCAACTTCTATATGGTTCATACCCCCTGATACTACTCATAGATTCATCAAAATAAGCAAACAACAAGCAAAAAACAGAATCTATCAAAAACAGAACAGTATGTAGTAATCTATAACTTCCGAATACTTCTGTAACTCCAAAAATTCTAGAATAAATTGGTGGACGTGAGGAATTTGTCTATTAGTCTTCTGCAAAAAGAATCAACTCAAAATCACTCTTCTATAAAAAAAATTGATAGCTAATCTCGTGAGCGCAAAGTTTCTATTTTTTACATCAAGATCGCATTAACTTTCACCCAAGTCTTCCCAAAGGTTCTACTTGGCACAAACACTAATTAACTTAAAACCACATCTAACCAGAGGATAGATAGATTATTTATTACTAAACAGGAGCAAAAAGTAAAGAACAAAAACAAAATTGGGTTGCCTTCCAACAAGCGCTATCGTTTAACGCCCCTAGCTAGGCATAAAAACACGAATAGATCTAGGTATTGCATCTTTGGTATGCAATCCATAAGTGGCTCTCATAATAGATTCATCAGGCAATTTAATTTTCTTCCTAATAAAGTGTTACATACCTTTTCTTAACGGAAATTGGAATCTAATGTTTCCTTCTTTCATACCAATAATTGCACCAATCGTTCTAAGGAAAGATCTACCAAGAATAATAGGACATGTAGAATTGTAATCTATATCAAGAACAATAAAATCTACAGGCACATAATTCTTATTTGTAAAAATAAGAACATCATTGATCCTTCCCATAGGTTTCTTAATGGTGGAATCCGCAAGATGCAAATTTAAAGAACAATCATCAAATTCACGGAAAACTAGCACATCACACAAAGTTTTTGGAATCGTGGAAACACTAGCACCCAAATCACACAAAGCATATCATTCATAATCTTTAATCTTAATCTTAATAGTAGGTTCCCGCTCATCATAAAGTTTTCTAGGGATTGAAACTTCTAGTTCAAGCTTTTCTTCAAAAGATTGCATCATAGCATCAATGGTATGTTTAGTAAAAGCTTTATTTTGATTATAAGCATGAGGAGAATTTAACACGGATTGCAACAAGGAAATACAATCTATCAAAGAACAATTATCATAATTAAATTCCTTGAAATCCAAAATAGTGGGTTCATTGTTACTTAAAGTTTTGACCTCTTCAATCCCATTTTTATCAATTTTTGCATCTAGATCTAAAAACTCTAAATTATTGGGACGCCTTCTAACTAAAGTTGACTCATCTCCAGTCCCATCTTTTTCAAGATTCATATTGGAAAACAAAGATTTAATAGGAGTCACATCAATAACTTTTAGATCTTCATCACTATTATTTAGAGCCTCCGGTTTAGCCGCCATCTTATTAACTAAGGTGGCTTGTTTATCAGAAATTTGGCCCACTAAATTTTCAAGATGAGCAAACTGAGATTTCAAACCATAAAATTCCTTAGACATATCATCGAGCTCTTTATTCATGTACTCCGTAAAACTTTTTTGTTCTTTAAGCTCATTTATGAAGAAATTATTTTGCTCAAATTGCAAAGGCATAAAGCTTCTAACGTTGTTTTCAATTTCTTCCAACCTCCTAAGGTAAGGATCAACGCTTTTTGGCAGAGCCATCTAAGTAAATAGGCACACCAACACACAAGCACACAAGAAGCAAACAAAAAGAGATGAACGAAAGAGGGGCGAAGAAAAGGAAAAGGTTTTCGAAAATCGTTTTAAAAGTGGGGGAGAGGAAAACGAGAGGAGAATGGCGAATAATGTAATGCATGGGAGGAGAGTTTATGATGGGTGAGGGAGTCCTGGATTAAGGGGTCCTTGGGCGTCCGGACTATTGACATGGGACAGACTGATGGGTTATGAAGATACGATACCAAAGACTCTCTCCCATATCCGGAGGGGACTCTCCTTGGCGTGGAAGGCAAGCCTGGCGACCGAAGATTCCTTTCTCTGTAACCGACTTTGTATAACCCTAGTCCCCTCCGGTGTCTATATAAACCGGAGGGTTTAGTCCGTAGATGCAATCATAATCATATAGGCTAGACTTCTAGGGTTTTAGCCATTACGATCTCGTGGTAGATCAACTCTTGTAATACTCATATTCATCAAGATCAATCAAGTAGGAAGTAGGGTATTACCTCCATAGAGAGGGCCCAAACCTGGGTAAACATCGTGTCCCTCGTCTCCTGTTACCATCGACCTTAGATGCACAGTTCAGGACCCCCTACCCGAGATCCGCCGGTTTTGACACCGACATTGGTGCTTTCATTGAGAGTTCTGTTGCATCGTCACCAAAAAGGTTTGATGGCTCCATCAATCATCTACAACAATGCAGTCCAGGGGAGATTTTCCTTCCGAGAAAGATCTTCGTATTCGACGACTTCGCACTGCGGACCAACTCGCTTGGACATCTAGAGCAGATCAACAACTATTCCCCTGGCCATCAGGTCAGGTTTGGAAGCTTGAATTATGTGGCCGACATCCGCGGAGACTTGATCTTCGACGGATTCGAGCCCATGACGGCCGCTCCCTACCACCACGATGAACATGACCTAAATCTGTCATCAGACCATGCTCAGGAGATAGCGCTTGTAACTGCTCTGGCCCTAGATCTAGAGCAGATTGCACCGTCCGAGGACGGGAAGCTCAACCCCATCACAGAAGCCGCAGACTCAGCGGCGTTAGAGCCGCACACAGATCCAACCTTAAGCGGGGCCTATGTCACTGGAACCTTGGGTCCGTCTCTGGCTATAGGTTCCGAACTGCGTGCATCCATGCCCATCGAACCTGATCAGGCGCCGATCATTGAGTTCAGCTCCGCGAACATCTTCCGGCACTTGCCTCTAGGCAATGTGCTAAACTCATTAAAAGCCCTCTCCTTATTAGGAGACTCTCAGCCGAACTATATCCGGCTTGAATTGGAAGCTGATGATGGAGAATTCCGCTTCCCACCCACCACCCATGTAACACCCATGATGCGGCTATATCTCCCACGTGTTGAAGCACGACTTAGAGGCATAACCGCATTATGGTTTTGTCGCAAGAAGGGTCATCTTCACACAATCCCATGTAATGAACAGGAATGGGATAAAGAGTTGTCTTACAATCGCCACTTCACACAATGAACAAATAAACCATACATCATTCAGAGTACACACATAGTCCGACTACGGACGAAGCCAAAAGAAAATAAGAAAACCTGACTGCTAGATCCTCGATCGTCCCAACTGGGCTCCACTACTAATCATCAAGAAACAAACATAGTAACGACAAGGTCCTCATCGAACTCCCAACTGAGCTCGGTTGCATCACCTGCACTGGTATCATCCGCACCTACAACTGTTGTGATAGTATCTGGTGAGCCATGAGGACTCAGCAATCCCATTACCATGGGTATCAAGACTAGCAAAGCTTAATGGGTATGGAATGGATAAGTGGTGAGGTGGCAGCAACGACTAAGCATATATGGTGGCTAAAATACGCAAATAAGAGCGAGAAGAGAAGCAACGCAACGGTCGAGAAGCTAGAAGTGATCAAGAAGTGATCCTGAAACTACTTACGCATAACCATAATACAAAGACCGTGTTCACTTCCCGGACTCCGCCGAAAAGAGACCATCACGGCTACACACACGGTTGATGCATTTTAATTAAGTCAAGTGTCAAGTTCTCTACAACCGGATATCAACGAATTCCCATCTGCCACATAACCGCGGGCATGGCTCTCGAAAGTTTATACCCTGCAGGGGTGTCCCAACTTAGCCCATCACAAGCTCTCATGGTCAACGAAGGATATTCCTTCTCCCAGGAACACCCGGTCAGTCTCAGAATCCCGATTTACAAGACATTTCGACAATGGTAGAACAAGAGCAGCAAAGCCGCACGATGTGCTGAAAAATCCCGATAGGAGCTGCACATATCTCGTTTTCAGGGCACACCGGATGAGACATCCTACAAGTAAAACCAACCCTCAAGTTTCCCCGAGGTGGCCCCGCAGTCTACTCGGTTCGGACCAACACTCGAAGGAGCCTGGCCCAGGGGGGTTAAATAAAGATGACCCTCGGGCTCCGGAAACCCAAGGGAAAAAGGCTTAGGTAGGCAAATGGTAAAACCAAGGTTGGGCCTTGCTGGAGGAGTTTTATTAAAAGCGAACTATCAAGGGGGTCCCATAAATCACCCAATCGCGTAAGGAACGCAAAATCAAGGAACATAACACCGGTATGACGGAAACTAGGGCGACAAGAGTGGAACAAAACACCAGGCATAAGACCGAGCCTTCCACCCTTTACCAAGTATATAGATGCATTAATTAAATAAGAGATATTGTGATATCCCAACATAATCCTGTCCATCATGGAGCAATCTTCAACTTCACCTGCAACTAACAATGCTATAAGAGGGACTGAGCAAAAGCGGTAACATAGCCAAACAACGGTTTGCTAGGAAGGGTGAAAAGGTTAGAGGCTGACATGGCAATTTGGGAGGCTTGATAGACAAGAGATAGGTAGCGCATCATAGCGATAGAACGAAGCAACTAGCATAGCAATGATAGTAGTGAGATCCAGGGTACCGGTCATCTTGCCTGAAATCCCGCTAGGAAGAAGAATGAGACCAAGAAGAAGACAAACGGACGTAGTCGAACGAATCCTCACAACTCCGGAACGAAACCGAAGCTACCAAGAGAAGCAAACCGGAAAGAAGCAAACAACATGGTAAACAACCATCACATAAACATGGCATGATGCACAATCAAGTATGATGCATGTCCGGTTTAAAGAGGCATGGCATGGCAAAGTGCAACAAACAATACTACAAATTAAGCGTAGCTCAATATGCAATGAGTTGCATATTGATGAAACACCACATTCAAACATTTAGTTCTCTCTCGGTTATGTACCGAACAATATTAAATGTTATTAAACATGGCAAGGGGTGAAGCACAAGAAAACTACCTATCTAGGCAAGTTTAAATGAGGCCGGAACAACAAACAACAATTCTGGAAAATCCCCATGTGCATATTTTTGTTATGGTACTGTTCTGCCCTAAGCCATAGTTTAGAGTTGTTAAACATGCAAAGTAATATCACCGTGATAATCTATGCATTTTCTACCCCATTTACATATTAAGTTTATTAAAATTGAAGCTACGGTTATTTAGTTATGAAGTAAATCATTTTAACATGGCATTTGAGCAAATTTAATCAAACAACATTTTAAACATTTTTAGCACAGATGAAAGTTCCAAAATATGAAACTAGATGAAAAACTAAGCATTCTTCATATATAAATTATTTACATATGATGCATGGTTTGTGAGTTATTAAATGTATGAAGCATGAGGGTTTTTCTGCAATTCCGCCAACTCGAGATAATTAGACAAATTCACAGGGCACGGAAAAAAACATAGGCGGGCTGAATCTGGCTAGCCCAACAGGACCATATAGAGGGCGGGGGATGCTCACCAGGCCTCATGGGCCGTTCGAAGAAGCAGGCCGGCGGGGAAGCTGGGCTTAGCGCGGCGCTGGCCTCGCAGACAGATCGAAGCGGAGGCAGGGCGATCGGGTCAGCGCGGAGGGTCAACAAGTAGAGGATCGGGCGGCTGGGCACGCGCGTTCTCTCCGGCTCGATACAGAAGCAGTGAAGGTCAATGCGGTCAACGGGTACGGGCGACGCCTCGCTAGACTTGGCGCGGTCATGGACGAGGGCCCTGCCGGCGGGATCCGGTCGGGAACGGGCAAGGGTGGCGGAGGAAGGCGACGGCTTGGCGGTTGGCGTCCACGACATCGGCTGTTGTCTGAAGAATGATGACAGAGGGAAACCAGAGAAGAAAACGGGAAGGGAGATGGCATGGGCGCGACGGGGCCTGCCTGGGGTTGCCGGCGACGACGAGGCTGGTTGACGAAGGCGCGAAGGCAAGGCCGTGGTTGAACGAGGAGAGGCCGAGGTTGGCTCGATCCGGCTGGAGGTGAGGCGACGACAACGAACTCAAAGGCCGACTATGCTGCTGCTGCTCCATGGCGGCTGGCTTGGTTCCCTGCGAGGAACAACGGGACGGGGGAGGCACGGTCAGGGAGGAGCAGCGTGAGGAGGGAAGGAAGAGCAGGGAGGAAGGGCATGGTCCTGCGTGCTCGGGGCGAGGGTGCCATGGATAGAGAGGAGGGAGCTTGAGCTCGTGGTTGCTGCTGGAGGACGACGGGGTCCTGGTCGGTGGCTTCGATTGCCGGCGGGAGAAGTGGCTCAGGGTCGAGGACGAGTTCCTGGCTCGAGGCAGGGAAGGATGGGGGTGTAGGTGGAGATCGAGGGGAGTTTCTGGTTGGGGAATTGGGGAAAACAAAGTGGAAGAAGATTGCGGCAGCGGTGATGGGATGGACTGGATAGACTACCTAAAATCTAGGGTTAGACTGTTTAAATAGCTAGGTGGACTAGCTTAGGGGTAAAACGGACCCTCTGATCAAAATCAAACGATCGAGAAAAATAGGCTAGGGTAGTCAACGAAGAAACCGAAGATATTTTCGGGACGTTTGGGGATGAACCGAATGCAACGGTGATGACTGAGCGGTTGGGTTCGGGTAAGTTTCGGACACGCGCGAGGGTTCTGAGAGAGGTCGACAAAGACAAAGAGGCCTGACAAAAGGTCAGCGGAGACAAAGGAAGAAACGTCAACCACAAATGGCTACGAGTTTTATGAAAACATGCAGATGCAATGCGAATGATGACATGAGATGAAATGCAACAAACAAAACAAATCACATGATGAATCTCAGAATAGCTGGAAGTCTTCTGGAGCGCCGGGCTCGGGGCGTTACAACACTCCACCACTACAAGAGGATCTCGTCCCGAGATCTAGGATGGCACCGGAGAGAAACGGAAGAGGAAGAGAAGAGGTAAAACTAAGTTGCTTCTTTGACGAACGAGTGAAAGCACGAACCTTAAGAGGTTGAGCAATTTAAAACAAAGAGTACAACAGCGATGAACGAGATTGCAAACAATCCGTTAGAGAAGAGGAACAAGGAACATTACGAGAACTTGAAGGTTGCAAAGACATGAATCAAGAGTTTAATGGACAAGATAGAATTCGAAACCACTCCGGTTAAAACAAGATGAGAGAGGAAGAATTCTGGCAGCACTCCGGTTGAACATGGAAGGAATAGAACATGAACTTGAGAAGATGGAATGGTATTTGATGAAATCAACAACACACTGCCTCCGGGACTATTGAAAGAATGGCATAATGGGTAAGAAGGATTTCAGACAGCACTCAGGTTGAAAAGAGAGGCAAAACTTGATAAGATGAAAGAACTTGAATGAGAACACAACACTCCGGTTAAATGGGTAAGCAAGAAAATAACATGATCTTGACAAAACGAGATGATGGGTCAACAAGAGCAACCTCACAAAGCCTCCGGAAGAAAGAATAGAAGATAGATCATTGGAATAACAGAATGGAGAAGGAAATGCCAACTTCTGCCACAAATGAACTTGGAAAGCATCCTTGCAAAGAAGAATTTAACAGAGTTGCTGGAAAAACAACAACGAAAAGCACAAGCGTGTTGTGGGCTTATGGAAAAACATCTCAAGACTATGAGGTGACAACCGGCCACTAATGGAAACCATTGATTTGATTGAGAGCACCAAAGAGATGAAAAACTTCTTTCACTGCGAGAATAGGTGGAAACTTGGATTATCGATATACACCACAATTAGCAACATTCCATAGGGAAGGCTTCAAGTGAAATATATACCAAGATAACTCCAACGAAGAGATTGATGGATTTAAAATACCTCATTTTTTACAACATGTGAATAATGAAACATGAATGGAAATTTTCAAGAATGATATAACACCATCTCAAAAGATAAAGTAGGAGAATTTCACTTTGGAATGCAAGACAGGGAATACTTGAGCTCCACCAACAAGTCTTGGTGAACACTTCGGGAATGAATTAAATCATGGTGAACCACCATGAAGAACTCCGGTAACAAAAGCATGAAAAGAATAAGATTCAAGCCTTGAAATGATTTAGATGGATCTTCCCTATGAGAGAATTAAGAGAGCTTAGACCGGGAGACAATACGAACAACTTGAAACCAAGAATTTATTCCTCCTGAACAAACTCCAAAGGAAGGGATTAATCACTTGGATGAAACAAGAATAAGAATTATGTTATGTGTATACTACACCAATTTAAATTGATGACAAACAACGGATTTGGCATACTACTTTTTGTTCTTGGAGGATTAAGGATAGACAAAGCGCAAAACTTGAGAAGGTCTTCAATGAACCACCGGTAGGATTTGGAAAGAGCGAATGAATTGATATGATAATGAAGGAAGTGAAATCTTGAACGAACCACCAAAAGAATTGGAAATGAAAATAGCAAAGGCACAATTCACCGGGAAGAATTAGAAAATGAATGAAGATACTTGACAGAATTTAGATCCATGAGAACAAAGAGATCATGAACTGATTAGAGGATACTTGAATGATGCACCGGTAAGATTTGGAGAGCGAGAGCTGAAAGTTGAGACTGAGTAATATTCATAAATGATGGCCTTCAGATGATCGAGAAAGGAAAGAAACTCCTGAAATGCGTTGGATGGGTGAAAAGAATTCTCACAATCGAAAACAATTATGAGAGGATGGCATCAAGCTAGAACCATGAATCTTGAAGAGAATGGAGCAAGATTTAAGAGAAATCCTTCTTCGGTCTTCAAAATTCGAGAATGACGACGAGAAACACCACCATGAATTGTTGAGACACTACGGAAGGATTAAAAGAAAAAAAGGTTGAGCCAAAGATGAAAATAATTTGAAAACGACATTGGAGAAGGCATGTGACTGATGAAAATTCATTCTTATGTCAAACTTGGAAATGAATTTGAGAATCGCTCCTGATAATTAGAAGAGTCAGGTAAGATCCTGGGAAAAGACCTGTGGGTTAGGGCCCACTAAAAGATACACCATTGAACGATTGATTGAAAGGGGGGGTTGCACCAGTTGAATTAAATGACTTGAATGAGATAATACTCTCAAAATAACTTGAACGGATTGAGAATGGAAACACAAGTCTTGTGGGATATCTTTAGCACTCCAGAACAAATGAATAGCAAGAAGTGAAAGATTAAGAGGTGCACCGGCATGGAAAAGCATTTGACACGAGGAAAAGAATATGATCAACACAGAAAGCTTGAAATTAATCCATCGGAGAAGAATACGAGAATGAAGAATGATGAACTTGAAGCTCCGTTAGTATCTTCCTGAGAATCACTGGATAAGAGCATTTACGAAAAAGAATGGAGAGACTTCCCATCAATAGAAGGATACTTGATTAAGAAATCTAGGTCCTTGAAGAAAAGGGTGGGAGGGCGGGAAAACAAAGGCAACTTGGGGCAGATGGAATGGACACCGTTGAGAAAACTTAGAATTGATCTCGCGAATGTTCAGATGATCGGATCCACTTGAAGAGAAGCACGCCGTTTGGAAAAGAATTAACATGACGACCTCGATGATCAAGAAGGATTAGTATTCACATAGCAATATGAGAACACCGTTTAGGGAAGGTATGGATCAACACTTGACATCGAAGCAACTCGAATACCACAAATAAAACAAAACAAAGGATTTGGCTTGCAGAATAAGCCGGAAACAAATACATATGATAGAGATTTACCCAATCCCATATCATGCATCTGCCGGAAAGATATTCTAGTAGCTACTTGAATTCCCACCTATAAACTCCCGAAACTTTCTGGTTATGCAATCTGGTGTTGGGGATACAGGGGAAGCAATATATATCTCACCCAAAGCTAACAATCCCTACATCCAGCTGTATCCGTCAACACATAACCAAGAAACCTTCGGAAATCATGTACCTCAACCTTCGAAAAGCATCCGTTATACGAGCTATGGCAATACTCCCGAACTCCCGGCCCAGTACTGGGTGGCGTCGAGGTTATCTCACCAACAACTGCATAAAAGGGATTTTCGATGTCGGCAAAACTCATTCCAGAACTGCAACGATAAAATTGTGACGACAACACCTCAGATCTCAACTCCACGGGACACTGCCACAACCCCTAAATGTCAAGAGGCACCAAGAACAATGTTCTCGTCATAAGAATATCGGAACGATCCCAAGATACCCGCGTGATCCTAAAAAAATAGTGAAATTTGAGGAGAGGAAAGACAAAACATCTACGTCAGGAGGCCTCACCAGAGCGATGAAGGGACTGAGAAGTAAAAAGAATCCTACTTTCCGATATATATAATCCTAAGACTCAAAATATTTTTGTTCTAGACTCAACAACGCCAGCGATTCGATCAAGTAGGGGGCTCCTAAGTCGGGGATGGCTTTGATTATCAACTTGTAACACCCATGATGCGGCTATATCTCCCACGTGTCGAAGCACGACTTAGAGGCATAACCGCATTGTGGTTTTGTCGCAAGAAGGGTCATCTTCACACAATCCCATGTAATGAACAAGAATGGGATAGAGATTTGGCTTACAATCGCCACTTCACACAATGAACAAATAAATCATACATCGTTCAGAGTACACACATAGTCCGACTACGAACGAAACCAAAAGAAAAGAAGATAACCCAACTGCTAGATCCCCGATCGTCCCAACTGGGCTCCACTACTGGTCATCAAGAAATGAAACATAGTAACGACCAAGGTCCTCATAGAACTCCCAACTGAGCTCGGTTGCATCACCTGCACTGGTATCATCGGCACCTGCAACTGCTGTGATAGTATCTGGTGAGCCATGAGGACTCAGTAATCCCATTACCATGGGTATCAAGACTAGCAAAGCTTAATGGGTATGGAATGGATAAGTGGTGAGGTGGCAGCAGCGAGTAAGCATATATGGTGGCTAAAATACGCAAATAAAAGCGAGAAGAGAAGCAACACAACGGTTGAGAAGCTAGAAGTGATCAAGAAGTGATCCTAAAACTACTTACGCACAATCATAACACAAAGACCGTGTTCACTTCCCAGACTCCGCCGAAAAGAGACCATCACGGCTACACACGCGGTTGATGCATTTTAATTAGGTCAAGTGTCAAGTTCTCTACAATCGGATATTAACAAATTCCCATATGCCACATAACCGCGGGCACGGCTCTCGAAAGTTTATACCCTGAAGGGGTGTCCCAAGTTAGCCCATCACAAGCTCTCACGGTCAACGAAGGATATTCCTTCTCCCAGGAAGACCCGGTCAGTCTGAGAATCCCGGTTTACAAGACATTTCGATAATGATAAAACAAGACAAGCAAAGCCGCCCGATGTGCCGACAAATCCCGATAGGAGCTGCACATATCTCGTTCTCAGGGCACACCAGATGAGACATCCTACAAGTAAAACCAACCCTCAAGTTTCCCCGAGGTGGCCCCGCAGTCTACTCGGTTCAGACCAACACTCGAAGGAGCACTGGCCCAGGGGGGTTAAATAAAGATGACCCTCGGGCTCCGGAAACCCAAGGGAAAAAGGCTTAGGTAGGCAAATGGTAAAACCAAGGTTGGGCCTTGCTGGAGGAGTTTTATTCAAAGCAAACTGTCAAGGGGGTCCCATAAATCACCCAACCGCGTAAGGAACGCAAAATCAAGGAACATAACACCGGTATGACGGAAACTAGGGCGGCAAGAGTGGAACAAAACACCAGGCATAAGACCGAGCCTTCCACCCTTTACCAAGTATATAGATGCATTAATTAAATAAGAGATATTGTGATATCCCAGCATAATCTTGTCCATCATAGAGCAATCTTCAACTTCACCTGCAACTAACAACGCTATAAGAGGGGCTGAGCAAAAGCGGTAACATAGCCAAACAACGGTTTGCTAGGAAGGGTGAAAAGGTTAGAGGCTGACATGGCAATTTGGGAGGCTTGATAGACAAGAGATAGGTAGCGCATCATAGCGATAGAACAAAACAACTAGCATAGCAATGATAGTAGTGAGATCCAGGGTAGCGGTCATCTTGCCTGAAATCCCGCTAGGAAGAAGAACGAGACCAAGAAGAAGACAAACAGACGTAGTTGAACGAATCCTCACAACTCCGGAACAAAACCGAAGCTACCAAGAGAAGCAAACCAGAAAGAAGCAAACAACATGGTAAACAACCATCACATAAATATGGCATGATGCCCAATCAAGTATGATGCATGTCCGGTTTAGAGAGGCATTGCATGGCGAAGTGCAACGAACAATACTACAAATTAAGTGTAGCTCAATATGCAATGAGTTGCATATTGACGAAACACCACATTCAAACATTTAGTTCTCTCTCGGTTATGTACCGAACAATATTAAATGTTATTAAACATGGCAAGGGGTGAAGCACAAGAAAACTACCTATCTAGGCAAGTTTAAATAAGGCCGGAACAACAAACATCATTTCCGGAAAATCCCCATGTGCATATTTTTATTATGGTACTGTTCTTCCCTAAACCATAGTTTAGAGTTGTTAAACATGCAAAGTAATATCACCATGATAATCTATGCATTTTTTCACCCCATTTACATATTAAGTTTATTAAAATTGGAGCTACGATTATTTAGTTATGAAATAAATCATTTTAACGTGGCATTTGAGCAAATTTAATCAAACAACATTTTAAACATTTTTAGCACGGATGAAAGTTGCAAAATATGAAACTAGATGAAAAACTAAGCATTCTTCATATATAAATTATTTACATATGATGCATGGTTTGTGAGTTATTAAATGTATGAAGCATTAGGGTTTTTCTGCAATTCTGCCACCTCGAGATAACTAGACAAGTTCACAGGGCACGGAAAAAAACATAGGTGGGCTGAATCTGGCTGGCCCAACAGGACCATATAGAGGGCGGGGGATGCTCACCAGGCCTCATGGGCCGGTCGAAGAAGCAGGCCGGCAGGGAAGCTGGGCTTGGCGCGGCGCTGGCCTCGCAGGCAGATCGAAGCGGAGGCAGGGCGATCGGGTCAGCGCGGAGGGTCAACGAGCAGAGGACTGGGCGGCTGCGGGCGTGCGTCCTCTCCGGCTCGATGCAGAAGTAGGGGAGGTGGATGTGGTCAACGGGTACGGGCGACGCCTTGCTAGACTTGGCGCGGTCGCGGACGAGGGCCCTGCCGGCGGGATCCGGCCGGGAACGGGCAAGGGTGGCGGAGGAAGGAGACGGCTTGGCGGTTGGCATCCACGACGTCGGCTGTTGTCTGAAGAATGACGATAGAGGGAAATCAGAGAAGAAAACGAGAAGGGAGATGGCATGGGCGCGACGGGGCCTACCTGGGGTTGCCGGCGACGACGAGGCCGGTCAATGAAGGCGCGAAGGCGAGGCCGTGGTTGAACGAGGAGAGGCCGAGGTTGGCTCGATCCGGCCGGAGGTGAGGCGACGACAACGAATTCGAAGGCCGACTATGCTGCTGCTGCTCCATGGTGGCTGGCTTGGTTCCTTGCGAGGAACAACGGGATGGGGGAGGCACGGTCAGGGAGGAGCAGCGTGAGGAGGAAAGGAAGAGCAGGGAGGAAGGGCATGGTCCTGCGTGCTCGGGGCGAGGGTGCCATGGACAGAGAGGAGGGAGCTTGAGCTCCTGGTTGCTGCTGGAGGACGACGGGGTCCTGGTCGGCGGCTTCGATTGCCGGTGGGAGAAGTGGCTCGGGGTCAAGGACGAGTTTCTGGCTCGAGGCAGGGAAGGATGGGGGTGTAGGTGGAGATCGAGGGGAGTTTCTGGTTGGGGAATTGGGGAAAACAAATTGGAAGAAGATTGCGGCGGCGGCGATGGGATGGATGGGATAGACTACCTAAAATCTAGGGTTAGACTGTTTAAGTAGCTAGGTGGACTAGCTTAGGGGTAAAACGGACCATCTGATCAAAATCAAACGGTCGAGAAAAATAGGCTAGGGTAGTCAACGAAGAAACCAAAGATATTTTAGGGACGTTTGGGGATGAACCGAATGCAACGGTGATGACTGAGCGATTGGGTTCGGGTAAGTTTCGGACACGCGCGAGGGTTATGAGAGAGGTCGACAAAGACAAAGAGGCCTGACAAAAGGTCAACGGAGACAAAGGGAGAAACGACAACCACGAACGCCTACGAGTTTTATGAAAACATGCAGATGCAATGCGAATGATGACATGAGATGAAATGCAACAAACAAACAAAAATCACGCGATGAATCTCGGAATAGCTGGAAGTCTTCTGGAGCGCCGGGCTCGGAGCGTTACAACCCACTTTATAGCCACTGTCGAAGACTTAACCGACATGCTCGGTTATGGCTGTGAAGACATCGACGGTATGGACGACGATGCCGGAGAGGAGCAGGCACAAAAAGCACCGCTTACAGGGCGCTGGACAGCCACCTCCTCATACGACGTATATATGGTGGACACACTTAAACAGAAGGAGGCCGACGACGATAATGATACGTCCATTTTGCATCATGCCTTTATATCAATATTTATTGCATTATGGGCTATTATTACACAATATATCTCATACTTATGGCTATTCTCTCTTATTTTACAAGGTTTACCATGAAGAGGGGGAATGCCGACAACTGGAATTCTGGGTGGAAAAGGAGCAAACATTGGAAACCTATCTGCACAACTCCAAAAATCCTGAAACTCCATGAAACTTATTTTTGGAATTAATAAGAATTATTGAGCAGAAGAAACACGTCTAGGGGCCCACACCCTGGCCAGGAGGTGGGGGGCGCGCCCACCCCTACTGGGCGCGCCCCCTGTCTCCTGGCCCCCTGGTGGCCCTCAGGTGTCCATCTTCTGCTATATGAAGGCTTTTACCCTGGAAAAAAATCATGGGCAGGCTTACGGGACGAAATTCCGCCACCACGAGGCGGAACCTTGGCGGAACCAATCTAGGGCTCCAGCAGAGCTGTTCTGCCGGGGACACTTCCCTCCGGGAGGGGGAAATCATCACCATCGTCATCACCAACGATCCTCTCACCAGGAGGGGGTCAATCTCCATCAACATCTTCACCAACACCATCTCCTCTCAAAACCCTAGTTCATCTCTTGTATCCAATCTTGTATCAAAACCACAAATTGGTACCTATGGGTTGCTAGTAGTGTTGATTACTCCTTGTAGTTGATGCTAATTGGTTTACTTGGTGGAAGATCATATGTTCAGATCCTTAATGCATATTATTACTCCTCTGATTATGAACATGAATATGCTTTATGAGTAGTTATGTTTGTTCCTGAGGACATGGGTGAAGTCTTGCTATTAGTAGTCATGTGAATTTGGTATTCGTTCGATATTTTGATGAGATGTATGTTGTCTTTCCTCTAGTGGTGTTATGTGAACGTCGACTACATGACACTTCACCATTATTTGGGTCTAGAGGAAGGCATTGGGAAGTAATAAGTAGATGATGGGTTGCTAGAGTGATAGAAGCTTAAACCCTAGTTTATGCGTTGCTTCGTAAGGGGCTGATTTGGATCCATATGTTTAATGTTGTGGTTAGGTTTACCTTAATACTTCTTTTGTAGTTGCGGATGCTTGCAATAGGGGTTAATCATAAGTAGGATGCTTGTCCAAGTAAGGGCAGTACCCAAGCACCGGTCCACCCACATATCAAATTATCAAAGTACCGAACGCGAATCATATGAGTGTGATGAAAACTAGCTTGACGATAATTCCCATGTGTCCTCGGGAGCTCTTTTCTCATTATAAGAAATTGTCCAGGCTTATCCTTTGCTACAAAAAGGATTGGGTCACCTTGAAGCACTTTATTTACTTTCATTGCTTGTTACTCGTCACAATTTATCTTATCACAAAACTATCTGTTATCTACAATTTCAGTGCTTGCAGAGAAAACCTTATTGAAAACTACTTATCATTTCCTTCTTCTCCTCGTTGGGTTTGACACTCTTACTTATCGAAAGGACTACGATAGATCCCCTACACTTGTGGGTCATCAAGACTCTTTTCTGGCGCCGTTGCCGGGGAGTGTAGCGCTTTTGGTGAGTGGAACTTGGTAAGGAAACATTTATATAGTGTGCTGAAATTTTCTGTCACTTGTTACTATGGAAACTAATCCTTTGAGGGGCTTGTTCGGGGTATCTTCACCCCGACCAGAAGAGCAAAGAGTTACTCCTCAACCTACTGAACCTACTGAAAATATTATTTTGAGATTCCTTCGGGTATGATAGAGAAACTGCTAGCTAATCCATTTGCAGGAGATGGAACATTGCATCCCGATTTACGCCTTATCTTTGTGGATGAAGTTTGTGGATTATTTAAGCTTGCAGGTATTCCTGATGATGTGGTCAAAAGGAAGGTCTTCCCTTTATCTTTGAAGGGAGATGCATTGACATGGTATAGGCTATGTGATGATACGGGATCTTGGAATTATAAACGATTGAAGTTGGAATTTCACCAGAAGTTCTATCCTATGCATCTTGTTCATCGTGATCGTAATTACATATATAATTTCTGGCCTCGTGAAGGAGAAAGCATCGCTCAAGCTTGGGGGAGGCTTAAGTCAATGTTATATTCATGCCCCAATCATGAGCTCTCCAGATAAATGATTATTCAAAAAAATTATGCTCGGCTTCTCTCAATGATCGCAACATGCTCGATACTTCCTGTGCTGGTTCTTATATGCTGAAGACTATTGAATTCAAATGGGACTTATTGGAAAGAATTAAACGGAACTCTGAAGATTGGGGTTCCGACGATGGTAAGGAGTCAGGTATGACACCTAAGTTTGAGTGTGTTAAATCTTTTCTGGTATGTTAAGTCTTATATGCTTTCCGTGGATTTAGCGCTAAATATGGACTTGACTCTAAGATAGTAGCTTCTTTCTGTGAATCTTTTGCTACTCACGATGATCTCCCTAAGGAGAAGTGGTTTAAATATAATCCTCCCGTTGAAGTAAAAGTAGTTGGACCTATTACAGTTGAAGAAAAGTCTGTCACCTATAGTGATCCTATTGTTCCTACTACTTATGTTGAGAAACCTCCTTTTCCTGTTAGAATAAAGGATCATGCTAAAACTTCGACTGTTGTTTGTAAGAGTAATACTAGGACTTATACACCTCCTGAACAAATTAAAGTTGAACCTAGTATTTCTATGGTTAAAGATCTCTTGGATGATGATTTAGATGGGCATGTTATTTATTTCTGTGGTGAGGCTGCTAATATTGTTAGACCAGATACTAAGATACATAGACCTGTGGTAGGCATGCCTGTTATTTCTGTTAAAATAGGAGATCATTGTTATCATGGCTTATGTGATATGGGTGCTAGTGCTAGTGCAATACCCTATGATTTATATAAAGAAATTATGCACGACATTGCACCCGTTGAATTGGAAGGTATTGATGTTACTATCAAGCTTGCCAATAGAGATACTATTTCACCAGTTGGGATTGTTAGAGATGTTGAAGTCTTGTGTGGGAAGGTTAAATATCCCCCTGATTTTCTTGTTCTTAGTTCCCCACAAGATGACTTTTGTCCCATTATTTTTGGTAGACCCTTCTTGAATACAGTTAATGCTAGGATTGATTGTGAAAAGGATACTATCACAATTTTCTTAGAGGGTATGTCTCATGAGTTTAATTTTGCTAAGTTTCATAGACAACCTCGTGATAGAGAATCACCTAGTAAGGATGAGATTATTGGTCTTGCTTCTATTGCCGTGCCTCCTACTGATCCATTTGAACAATATTTGCTTGACCATGAAAATGATATGTTTATGAAGGAAAGAAGGGAAATAGATAAAGTGTTCCTTTAACAGGGACCTATTCTGAAACATAACCTTCCCTTTGAAATTCTAGGGGACCCCCCTCCACCCAAGGGTGATCCTGTGTTTGAACTCAAACCATTACCTGATAATCTTAAGTATGCTTATCTTGATGAAAAGAAAATACATCCTGTTATTATTAGTGCTAACCTTTCAGAGCAAGAAGAAGAAAGATTATTGAAAACTCGGAAGAAGCACCGCGCTGCTATCGGATATACTCTGGATGATCTTAAGGGCATTAGTCCCACCTTATGCCAACACAAAATTAAATTGGAGGAAGGTGCCAAACCAGTTAGAGATCCTCAACGACAATTGAATCCTGAGATGAAAGAAGTGGTAAGAAAGGAGATACTAAAGCTCCTTGAGGCATGTATAATTTATCCCGTTGTTGATAGTGATTGGGTAAGTCCTGTCCATTGTGTTCCTAAAAAGGGAGGTATTACTGTCGTTCCTAATGATAAAGATGAATTGATCCCGCAAAGAATTATTACAGGTTATAGGATGGTAATTGATTTTTGTAAATTAAATAAAGCTACTAAGAAAGATCATTGCCCTTTACCTTTTATTGATCAAATGCTAGAAAGACTATCCAAACACACACATTTCTGCTTTCTAGATGGTTATTCTGGTTTCTCTCAAATACCTATGTCAGCAGGGGATCAATCCAAAACTACTTTTACTTGCCCTTTCGGTACTTTTGCTTATAGACGTATGCCTTTTGGTTTATGTAATGCACCTGCTGCCTTTCAAAGATGCATGATGGCTATATTCTCTGACTTTTGTGAAAAGATTTGTGAGGTATTCATGGATGATTTCTCCGTTTATGGATCCTCCTTTGATGATTTCTTGAGCAACCTTGATCGAGTTTTGCAGAGATGCAAAGATACTAGTCTCGTCTTGAATTGGGAAAAGTGCCACTTTATGGTTAATGAAGGCATTGTCTTGGGGCATAAGATTTCTGAGAGAGGTATTGAAGTTGATAGAGCTAAAGTTGATGCTATTGTAAAGATGCCATGTCCCAAGGACATAAAAGGTATAAAAAGTTTCCTTGGTCATGCCGGTTTTTATAGGAGGTTCATTAAGGACTTCTCTAAAATCTCTAGGCCTGTGACTAATTTATTGCAAAAAGATATTCCTTTTGTCTTTGATGATGATTGTGTAGAAGCATTTGAAATACTTAAGAAAGCCTTGATCACTGCACCTATTGTTCAGCCACCTAATTGGAATTTACCCTTTGAAATTATGTGTGATGCTAGTGATTATGCTGTAGGTGCTGTTCTAGGGCAAAGAGTTGATAAGAAATTGAATGTTATCCAGTATGCTAGTAAAACTCTTGATACTGCCCAGAGAAATTATGCTACTACTGAAAAAGAGTTCTTAGCAGTTGTGTTTGCATGTGATAAGTTTAGACCTTATATTGTTGATTCCAAAGTTACTATTCACACTGATCATGCTGTTATTAAATATCTTATGGAAAAGAAAGATGCTAAGCCTAGACTCATTAGATGGGTTCTCTTGCTCCAAGAATTTTATTTGCATATTATTGATAGAAAGGGAGCCGAGAACCCCGTTGCAGACAACTTGTCTAGGTTAGAGAATGTTCTTGATGACCCACTGCCTATTGATGATAGCTTCTCTGATGAACAATTAGCGGTCGTTAATGCTTCTCATATTGCTCCTTGGTATGCTGATTATGCTAATTACATTGTTGCTAAATTTATACCACCTAGTTTCACATACTAGCAAAAGAAAAAGTTCTTTTATGATTTAAGACATTACTTCTGGGATGTCCCACACCTTTATAAAGAAGGAGTAGATGGTGTTATTAGACGTTGTGTACCTGAGCATGAACAGGAACAGATCATACGCAAGTGTCACTCTGAATCCTATGGAGGACATCACGCTGGAGATAGAACTGCACATAAGGTACTGCAATCTGGTTTTTATTGGCCTGCTCTCTTCAAAGATGCTTGTAAGTTTGTCTTATCTTGTGATAAATGTCAAAGAATTGGTAATATTAGTAGACGTCAAGAAATGCCTATGAATCATTCTCTTGTTATTGAACCGTTTGATGTTTGGGGCTTTGATTATATGGGACCTTTTCCTGCCTCTAATGGTTACACACATATTTTAGTTGTTGTTGATTACGTTACTAAGTGGGTAGAAGCTATTCCAACTAGTAGTGTTGATCATAACAGTTCTATTAAAATGCTTAAAGAAGTTATTTTTCCAGAGTCCCTAGATATCTTATGATTGATGGTGGTTCACATTTTATTCATGGTGCTTTCCGTAAGATGCTTGCTAAGTATGATGTTAATCATAGAATCGCATCTCCTTATCATCCGCAGTCTAGTGGTCAAGTAGAATTGAGCAATAGAGAGCTCAAATTATTTTTGCAAAAGACTGTCAATAGATCTAGAAAGAATTGGTCCAAAAAACTTGATGATGCATTATGGGCCTATAGAACTGCATACAAAAATCCTATGGGTATGTCTCCGTATAAGATGGTTTATGGAAAAGCATGTCATTTACCTCTTAAACGTGAACATAAGGCATATTGGGCTATTAAAGAGCTCAACTATGACTTCAAACTTGCTAGTGAGAAGAGGTTGTTTGATATTAGCTCACTTGATGAATGGAGAACCCAAGCCTATGAGAATGCCAAGTTATTCAAAGAAAAAGTCAAACGCTGGCATGACAAAAGGATACAAAAGTGTGAGTTTAACGTAGGTGACTATGTGTTCTTATTCAACTCTCGCTTAAGATTTTTTGCAGGAAAACTTCTCTCTAAATGGGAAGGTCCTTACGTTATTGAGGAGGTCTATCGTTCTGGTGCCATAAAAATTAACAACTTTGAAGGCACAAGTCCGAGGGTGGTGAACGGTCAAAGAATTGAACATTATATCTCAGGTAATCCTATCAATGTTGAAACTAATATTATTGAAACCGTAACCCCGAAGGAATACATAAGGGACACTTTCCAGAATGTTCCAGACTCCGAAAAGGAATAAGTATGTGGTACAGTAAGTAAACCGACTCCAAAACAATTCTAATGGCAATTTTTATCAGTTTTGGAATATTTACGAATTTTAGGAAGAAAGAAGTAGTCCGGGAAGGACACGAGGCCTCCACGAGGGTGGAGGGCGCGCCCACCCTTACTGGGCGCGCCCCCTGTCTCGTGGCCACCTCGTGTGCCTCTTGGACTCCGTTTTCTTGCACGTTAGGTATTTTGGTCGGTAAAAATTCATTATATAAACTCCAGAAGGTTTTGACCACCGTATCACGCAAATATCCTCTATTTTTGTTTCGAGCTGTTTTTGTTTCAAATCTAGAACATCATGATGTTGCCCTCCTTCAACAATGAAGACAAGGATGCTTGGCTATTGAAGATAGAGCTGAAAAGAGAAGAACCAGAAGAGATCAACAAGGATGAAGGAATCAAGAAGGCCATGGAGGTTCAAGCTCCGGCAGTGAAAGAAGAAGACATCCCTCAACCCTTACCTAACCTCTTTACTCCAACTGAGATTGAAGATTTTAAGATGATTGAGTTAGCTCGCATACAGAATAAGTATCTCACACAGGAGAATATTTTGCTGAAGGATCATATCGCCAGACTCAAGGGCATTATCCGCAAGTTGGAGGAGCTTTTACGCTCGATGTGCGACTATCCACCATCATCATCACCACCTTCATCACCTCCGAGGACATAATTACATGGGTATGGGCACTCCCCTTGGCAACTGCCAAGCTTGGGGGAGGTGCCCCGGTATCGTATCACCATCACACTCCTATCTTTACCTTTTTATTTAGTTCGATCCTTTTAGTAGTATCTTGATCTAGTAGATTGAAGTTTTAGTATCAAGTAGTTTTGAGTTTTGCTTTGTGATCTCTTTATGTAATCGAGTCCGTGATGTGACGCCCCCGATTCAATCGTACACTAATCATGCACGCAAATGTGTACGACCAAGATCAGGGACTCACGGGAAGATATCACAACACAACTCTAAAACATAAATAAGTCATACAAGCATCATAATACAAGCCAGGGGCCTCGAGGGCTCGAATACAAGTGCTCGATCATAGACAAGTCAGCGGAAACAACAATATCTAAGTACAGACATAAGTTAAGCAAGTTTGCCTTAAGAAGGCTAGCACAAACTGGGATACAGATCGAAAGAGGCGCAGGCCTCCGGCCTGGGATCCTCCTAACTACTCCTGGTCGTCGTCAGCGGGCTGCACGTAGTAGTAGGCACCTCCGGTGTAGTAGGAGTCGTCGTCGACGGTGGCGTCTGGCTCCTGGACTCCAGCATCTGGTTGCGACAACCAGAAAGAAAGGAAAGGGGGGAAAAGGGGGAAGAAAGCAACCATGAGTACTCATCCAAAGTACTCGCAAGCAAGGAACTACACTACATATGCATGGGTATATGTGTAAGGAGGCCATATCGGTGGACTGAACTGCAGAATGCCAGAATAAGAGGGGGATAGCTAATCCTGTCAAAGACTACGCTTCTGGCAGCCTCCGTCTTGCAACATGTAGAAGAGAGTAGATTGAAGTCCTACAAGTAGCATCTCCAAGTAGCATCTCCAAGTAGCATCTCCAGGTAGCATCGCATAGCATAATCCTACCCGGCGATCCTCCCCTCGTCGCCCTGTGGAAAAGCGATCACCGGGTTGTCTGTGGAACTTGGAAGGGTGTGTTTTATTAAGTACCCGGTTCTAGTTGTCATAAGGTCAAGGTACAACTCCAAGTCGTCCTGTTACCGAAGATCACGGCTATTCGAATAGATTAACTTCCCTGCAGGGGTGCACCAACTTACCCAACACGCTTGATCCCATTTGGCCGGACACACTTTTCTGGGTCATGCCCGGCCTCGGAAGATCAACACGTCGCAGCCCCACCTAGGCAAAACAGAGAGGCCAGCACGCCGGTCTAAACCTAAGCGCACAGGGTTCTGGGCCCATCTCCCATAGCACACCTGCACGTTGCGAGGGCGGCCGGAAGCAGACCTAGCCTAGCAGGCGTTCCAGTCCAATCCGGCGCGCGCCGCTCCGTCGCTGACGTCTGAAGTGCTTCGGCTAATACCACGACGCCGGGATACCCATAACTACTCCCACGTAGATGGTTAGTGCGTATAGGCTCGTAGCCAACTCAGATCAAATACCAAGATCTCGTTAAGCGTGTTAAGTATCCGCGAACGCCGAACAGGGCCAGGCCCACCTCTCTCCTAGGCGGTCACAACCTGCCCTATCGCTCCGCCACAAAGTAACAGTCGGGGGCCGTCGGGAACCCAGGCCCACCTCTACCGGGATGGAGCCACCTGACCTTTCAGCCCCCTCATCAGAATCACTTGCGGGTACTCATCGAGCTGACCCGACTTTAGTCACCATCTGTAGTATGTATGTATGTATAGTATATACCCGTGATCACCTCCCGAGTGATCACGGCCCAATAGTATAGCAAGGCAGACTGACAAGAATGTAGGGCCAATAATGATAAACTAGCATACTATACTAAGCATCTAGGATTGCGGGTAAGGTATCAATGACTGTAGCAACAATGACAGGCTATGCATCAGAATAGGATTAATGGAAAGCAGTAACATGCTACACTACTCTAATGCAAGCAGTATAGAGGAGAATAGGCGATATCTGGTGATCAAGGGGGGGGCTTGCCTGGTTGCTCTGGCAAGAGAGAGGGGTCGTCAACACCGTAGTCGATCGGGGTACCAGCAGCAGCATCAGTCTCGGGGTCTACCGGAGATAAGAGGGGGAAGAAACAATGAATACAATGCAAACATAAACACAACGATGCGTGACGTGACAAAGAGCGGTGCTAGGTGTGCCCTAACGTGGTATGAGGTGGTACCGGTTAAGGGGGGAAACTTCCCGGTGTTTCGCGTTTTCGGGCAGAGGAGTTGGAGGGGGAAAGTTGCGAGTTCGATAGGTTAGGGGGGTGTGGCGGACGAACGGGTTGCGTATCCGGAATCGTCTCGTCGTTCTGAGCAACTTTCATGTACAAAACATTTTCATCCGAGTTACGGATTATTTTATATGATTTTCCAAAGATTTAAGCAATTTCCGGGATTATTCTTAATTAGAAAATAAAATGGTTAATTGCTAGATACACCCAAAAGTGTACCCAGCCGGAGTGCTCGTATGGCTGACAGCGGGCCAGGGAGGTTCCAGTCAGCAGAGTTGACCCAGTCAACATTTGACCGGTCAAAAGGTCAATAGGGTTTGGGTCCCACTTGTCATTGGCTCATCTAGCTAACTGCAGTTTTAAAATAACTATTCTACTTCATTAGGTTAACTAAGATTAATTAATTAAGTTAATTAAATATTTAACTACTTAATTAATTAATTAATTAATTATTTGTTAATATTATTTTTAACCCCTTTTTTCAGAAAAGGGGGGCGTGGGCACCACTGGGCAGTGGCCCATAGAGCCAATCTGGCGACGGGCGAACGGGCACATGGGCGTGGAAGTGGGCGCCCGTACCCGAGGAGGGGGCGAACCCAAGCAAGGCGGGACGCTGGCGCCGGGCGCCGCCCGGGGCGTGGTCGCCGGCGACGAGGGGAGCCGCCGGATGGACCAGTGGAGGAGGGATGCGGCGGCGGTAGTGCGGCAGGGGAGAGCGGGGGTGAGCGCGGGCGCCGGCTCCAAGCGCGGCCAGCAGGGGCCTTGGTGAGCATCGACGAAGTACTGGGGCGAGGGGAAAGGGCCGGGGCGGGGTCGAGGAGGCGGTCCGGGCAGGGGGGGTCCGAGAAACGGCGTCAGTGGCGGCGAACGGCGGCGATGGGAGGGGGTCGGAGCATGGCAGGGAGCCATGCGCCGGCGCGGACGACGCGGGCGTGCAGGTGCGCTGCTGGAGCGCGGGGAAGAGGAGAAGGAGGGGGTCCTCACAAAGGGTTGCAGGGTCATGGCAATGGGCTCGGGGAGGACAGCGACGACGAGGTCGGGGTCGGGTCGGCGACGGAGATGAGGTCGAGGCGGCGAGGTCTCCGGGCGGTGGTGGTGTGACGACGGGCGACGACATCGGGTCGGTGACGAGGCGAGGACGCAGCTTCAAGCGAGCGCCGTGCGAGGGAGAGGAGGGGCCCGGAGGAGTCCGGGAGGGGCGGCGCCGGCAGCGGTTTGCATCGGGTACGAGCGTGCGGGGGAGGTGATCGAACAGGGGCGCTCCTCTCCCTGTGCCGATGTGTATGTGTGTGTGTTGCGAGTGGCGGCGCTGGGAGGGAGACGAGGGAGAAGTGGGGATCGTGAGGGAGTGGGGCGCTAGGGTTCGGGGAATGGAGAGGCAGGCCATATAGGCCACGGCCGG
>NC_041393.1:537414580-537421859 GCF_002162155.2 Triticum dicoccoides | reverse complement strand
TCTTCTGTTTTTTTGTTTGTTTTGTTTGTTTTCTTTTATTTATTTTCTCCTTTGTTTTAATTCAATTTAAAATATTTATGCATCTTATAAAACTGTGTCTTCTACACCATAATTATCTATGTAATATCTAGTACAAACCGAACAATTTTATTTTAATGTTTGAAAACTTTTATTATTTACCAAATTTTAAATTTGAATTTGAATCGGTTTCGAACTAACTCGAGATTAGCAACTATAATCGAGGTGACGTGGCATCACTAGCAGAGGATCACTGTAGCTTAATTACCCGGGCGTCACAATTCTCCTCCACTACAAGAAATCTCGTCCCAAGATTTAGGAGCGGTTATAAGGGGGGAAAGTTTGATAATGAATCTAGCGAATCTTTTCGGTCTTGGTTGCTCTTCTCGAAGAGGTCGATCCATTACATTGATTTCTTCATTCCTCTGTTTCAGGTCCTCATGATGAAGTCGGCTCTTTTCTTCGGGAACTCCATCGTATTTACGAATAGGTAACGGGGCAGGTCGGCAACGACAGAATGTTATAAGGGTTATAATCTGGGATTAACCCATGAATGAGCATATGAGTACCTCTCGAGTTTGAACATTTAAAAGACATCGAGAGTAAAGTTGGGAGGTACAATAAGAAGTTTCAAGCAGCCAGGCAATCATTCAATGCCTAGTCAGAAGGTGAAAGTGGTTTCAAAGCAACGGGATAATTATTGTGTCCGATGCCAGAATTGATGATCTCATCGGAAAGGTGGCTCATGAATTACTTACGAGTCCACGCAGGAGGAATAACTTTGGAAACTGGGGTGTGCAGGAGAGTCAGGTTTCGATCATGTGGAACTGTGGGTTATGGGCCCACCATGTGGGTTAAAAGTAGGAAGGTGATGACGTCTTACACGATCATGTAAGCGAGGCATGCCAGAGGATAGCCTATCAGTTATGTCGGCAACAACATCGATACCAAGGGAGAGGGACGAAGAGAACCATTTTCCTGCTCGTTGAACAAGGCGGACCAATAGGCAAAGTTCTCTTCCATCGGCGGTTACCGGAAGTCATCAACAGTAGAAACAGGGTTACACCAGACAGGAAGGTACACCGAGGTGTTTACCTAAGCAGGGGATTACCACTGCTCGGTTAAGTAGTTTACAAGTAAGTTTGAACAAAACAACGGGAAGGAAAATGTGCTTAAACACGTATATCAGGGGTATATCCTTCCCAAGGACAAGCAGAGCATGATATCCATGACATGATATTATGTAGAAAACTCCTTAGGTAGGGGAGAGAAATTTCATGATATTACCCATACAGCGGTGTTTGGATAATTGAGCAGGAAACATTTATCATTGGGCTTCAAATGTTCTTGTTGAAAATTGGAGTACCATAGACATGCTTCGAGATAGCATTGACATGGTCTTCAAGCAAAAGGTCAGACTTTGGATATAGGAAGGATCCATTAGGAACAACTTGTAGGATAAGTCTTACAATTTCCTCAGGGAAGAATGGCTAAACTTGCTAAAAAGGATACTACAATAATAGGTCCTCCACCCAGGGGGGGTGCTAGGCATGACATCATGTTACCAGGTCATCAAAGGACCAATGTTATAACTCTTGCAAATATGTTCCAACCATCATATCTGACCGAGGTTCAGATCCGATTGGTGTCAGGATACCTCTGACTTAGGATGCCAGAGAAGAAAAGGTGCAACACAAATTGATGAGATGACAATGTAAGATTCTCAAAAAATGAACTATGGGAGCGAGTCCAAAACAAGAGTTCATCATTAAACCAAGGAGAGGATGGGGAGGTGGCTGACGGTCTCAGCGACACTTCATCGAGATTCCAACAAGATGGATTTCCACAATTATGTGAACATGGGGATAACATTTGTCATATCAAATGATATAATGAGGTATGCTCGAGGAAAACAAACACAATTAAACATTGGTTGAAAGGTGCGCCCGAAATATGGGTCGGGTTTGCACGACCAATGTCAGAATGGTGATTCAATAATCAATAGTCCAAGAACGAACAGTCGACCATTAACTTCAAAGCAATAGGGTTGCTAGAAGGGCAGAATTCAAACAGCACCGTTCACTTGTTGGTACACCGGTTGGAATGAACACGAGGACCAAGAAAGAATGGTGAGGGTGAGAAGTATCACCATACCAAGAATTCTTAAGAGGTGGTGAATTTCTCACGACATTCTTGACATAGCAGATGGTAATACTTCAAGGTAGAACATAACATAAGTCGGTTAACAATGAACTCAAGGTATAGCCACAACACAAACAAGTTTGTGTTGGAAAGAAGGCAAGGAAGTAGTCGATGACACACAATTCATCAAGGGGCAAGGATGGTAATTCTTATCATGAATTTGATTGTTATTCTGGAATAGCTCAGAAAGTTGATAATGATCACGACACATTTGTCGAGAGATTACCTGAAGATGTAATCGATCCGCGATCACATCAAGTCAAAAGAATGATGAAGCAAGAGGTTATTGGAACCATGGGTACAACACAAACTCGGAACCAAGCTTGTTGTCTGAGGTGGAATGATAAGACAAGGAAATCAAAGTAAGCTTAGCTCAGCGTCGAAAATTATGCTCTGGGAAGAGGACCAGGTAGCACAGTTAAAATCGGCACGACAAGGATATGGCCAAACAGGCTAGGAATGACGTGATGGAATTCAAACTCGTAAGTAATGAAGGTTACCAAGAGTTGCTTAATCGCGATGCGGACTCGTGTCAGTTATCGGTGTCTTTGAGTGTTAAATAACTCAGAGCCCGTGAAAAATTGGAATCAATGAGAATGTAGCACTTGATGAAGAACTCATAAGAAGTTATGCAGTTCCGTGATAATCTTGAGATACCTACGGGGTAACACTCGAGGACAATCCAAAGTAGAGCTTGGACTGGGGTATTGTTATAAAGAAGATAAGTGCTTAAACATGCATGAGAAATGGTATTTAAAAGAGATCATGGTCGGAACCACGATTGCAAAAGGCCAGATCCCAGATATAAGATGTACTTATACCAAGGGAATAATTAATTTAAGAGAAGCTTTAATGATAAGATCTACATCGTGTCCATGGGTATGAACACAAAGTTCAAGGTTGACTCCCACTTCTCCAATGCATAACCTTTCATTCACTTCTCACGTTCGATGAAGTTGTAGTGTTGAAATTTTATCTGGTGAAGCACCAGAAGAGTATGACTCGTGAAAACTTTCGGGTTCACACGGTCTAGAGAAAGCATATGTTCAACCCTTAGTGGCTTCTTAGAAACATATACCACAAGTTTCAAGAGTAAATAACACAAGCCCGAAAGCAGAGTATGGTTGGCCAAGCGGAGGATACAACTTAACAAAGGCATTAGGTATCAGGGGAAGAACTCACAAAGTGATCAAATGTGAAGGACACTGTCGGATAATAATCCAACAGCGGATATGGCGATCCACAATGGGGCTGATATGAGTATCGATACCCAATCAGAGGAAGAAAGATTGCAAATGCATCGGTTTATAGAACAGCTGACTAACTCAATTGTCAAATGCAAAGGAATTATGATTCCCAAATCAAGGGATCAGAAGCAATGCTCTGATTAGGGGTGGATAAGTTGAATAGCCTTAGGGTACAATCAAAGACAATTCGATTGGTCGAGAACCAATTCCAGTTAAAAGAATGGCAGCTCAGCCGGAAAAGTAATTTATAAGGATCAATGATGATTGCGTGTATTCACAAACATATTGAGTCAACAGACTCAAAATGATAATGACAAGGAATGTCAATATGACTACGAGACTTATGGGATTAACCATAATGCAAGCAAGCAAGAATTTCAAGAGCCAAAGGCCCCAAAGGGTTTTCAAAAGATCGAATATTATTTTGAAGACCTTTGTGAAACACATGAACAACTGGGGATGAGCGGATACTCGACAAGTGCGAGGATTTATTTGAAGGGGTATTCATGTGGCAAAGAACTGCTAGGCAGTAGGCACAAAGTATTCTCGGAACAATAGAGAAAACTTCGGGGTATCTTGTAATAACAAGATCAATGGGGAATGATCATATGAATGGCAAGTGTAAGTAGTTATCCATACGGATTTATCGGTGGTCAGGAATAGCAAAAGTGATGGGCACAAAGTCTCGAGAGAACATCAAAGAGTATCTTTGGAATCTTCTGGTGTAGCAGGCGATCCTCTGCAGTAAGGGGCTCTCCGGGTGGATGCGATCACGAGATCCTAATCTTAGAGTTAGCAAATTCATTTAACCCGAATAGTAGAGAGATCAGAGTCCCAGAGTATAGACGAGGAATAAAAGATCCTAATACCACCCAATGGCGACGTGGGTCCATGGGCCGCACAACCATGTTAGTAAAAACTTTTTCAATGACTAGACGCAACTTCGGCCAAGGAGTTGAAAAGGGGGATTCCTACAGGCAGTCGGCTCTGATACCAACTTGTGACGCCCCCGATTCAATCGTACACTAATCATGCACGCAAATGTGTACGATCAAGATCAGGGACTCACGGGAAGATATCACAACACAACTCTAAAACATAAATAAGTCATACAAGCATCATAATACAAGCCAGGGGCCTCGAGGGTTCGAATACAAGTGCTCGATCATAGACAAGTCAGCGGAAACAACAATATCTGAGTACAGACATAAGTTAAACAAGTTTGCCTTAAGAAGGCTAGCACAAACTGGGATACAGATCGAAAGAGGCGCAGGCCTCCTGCCTGGGATCCTCCTAACTACTCCTGGTCGTCGTCAGCGGGCTGCACGTAGTAGTAGGCACCTCCGGTGTAGTAGGAGTCGTCGTCGACGGTGGCGTCTGGCTCCTGGACTCCAGCATCTGGTTGCGACAACTAGAAAGAAAGGAAAGGGGGGAAAAGGGGGAAGAAAGCAACCGTGAGTACTCATCCAAAGTACTCGCAAGCAAGTAACTACACTACATATGCATGGGTATATGTGTAAGGAGGCCATATCGGTGGACTGAACTGCAGAATGCCAGAATAAGAGGGGGATAGCTAATCCTGTCGAAGACTACGCTTCTGGCAGCCTCCGTCTTGCAGCATGTAGAAGAGAGTAGATTGAAGTCCTCCAGGTAGCATCTCCAAGTAGCATCTCCAAGTAGCATCTCCAGGTAGCATCGCATAGCATAATCCTACCCGGCGATCCTCCCCTCGTCGCCCTGTGGAAAAGTGATCACCAGGTTATCTATGGAACTTGGAAGGGTGTGTTTTATTAAGTATCCGGTTCTAGTTGTCATAAGGTCAAGGTACAACTCCAAGTCGTCCTGTTACCGAAGATCACGGCTATTCGAATAGATTAACTTCCCTGCAGGGGTGCACCAACTTACCCAACACGCTTGATCCCATTTGGCCGGACACACTTTCCTGGGTCATGCCTGGCCTCGGAAGATCAACACGTCGCAGCCCCACCTAGGCAAAACAGAGAGGCCAGCACGCCGGTCTAAACCTAAGCGCACAGGGGTCTGGGCCCATCGCCCATAGCACACCTGCACGTTGCGAGGGCGGCCGGAAGCAAACCTAGCCTAGCAGGCGTTCCAGTCCAATCCGGCGCGCGCCGCTCCGTCGCTGACGTCTGAAGTGCTTCGGCTGATACCACGACGCCGGGATACCCATAACTACTCCCACGTAGATGGTTAGTGCGTATAGGCTCGTAGCCAACTCAGATCAAATACCAAGATCTCGTTAAGCGTGTTAAGTATCCGCGAACGCCGAACAGGGCCAGGCCCACCTCTCTCCTAGGCGGTCACAACCTGCCCTGTCGCTCCGCCACAAAGTAACAGTCGGGGGCCGTCGGGAACCCAGGCCCACCTCTACCGGGATGGAGCCACCTGTCCTTTCAGCCCCCTCATCAGAATCACTTGCGGGTACTCATCGAGCTGACCCGACTTTAGTCACCATCTGTAGTATGTATGTATGTATAGTATATACCCGTGATCACCTCCTGAGTGATCACGGCCCAATAGTATAGCAAGGCAGACTGACAAGAATGTAGGGCCAATAATGATAAACTAGCATACTATACTAAGCATCTAGGATTGCGGGTAAGGTATCAATGACTGTAGCAACAATGACAGGCTATGCATCAGAATAGGATTAACGGAAAGCAGTAGCATGCTACACTACTCTAATGCAAGCAGTATAGAGGAGAATATGCGATATCTGGTGATCAAGGGGGGGCTTGCCTGGTTGCTCTGGCAAGTGAGAGGGGTCGTCAACACCGTAGTCGATCGGGGTACCAGCAGCAGCATCAGTCTCGGGGTCTACCGGAGATAAGAGGGGGAAGAAACAATGAATACAATGCAAACATAAACACGACGATGCGTGACGTGACAAAGAGCGGTGCTAGGTGTGCCCTAACGTGGTATGAGGTGGTACCGGTTAAGGGGGGAAACTTCCCGGTGTTTCGCGTTTTCGGGCAGAGGAGTTGGAGGGGGAAAGTTGCGAGTTCGATAGGTTAGGGGGGAGTGGCGGACGAACGGGTTGCGTATCCGGAATCGTCTCGTCGTTCTGAGCAACTTTCATGTACAAAACATTTTCATCCGAGTTACGGATTATTTTATATGATTTTCCAAAGATTTAAGCAATTTCCGGGATTATTCTTAATTCGAAAATAAAATGGTTAATTGCTAGATACACCCAAAAGTGTACCCAGCCGGAGTGCTCGTATGGCTGACAGCGGGCCAGGGAGGTTCCAGTCAGCAGAGTTGACCCAGTCAACATTTGACCGGTCAAAAGGTCAATAGGGTTTGGGTCCCACTTGTCATTGGCTCATCTAGCTAACTGCAGTTTTAAAATAACTATTCTACTTCATTAGGTTAACTAAGATTAATTAATTAAGTTAATTAAATATTTAACTAATTAATTAATTAATTAATTAATTATTTGTTAATATTATTTTTTTAACCCCTTTTTTTTCAGAAAAGGGGGGCGTGGGCACCACTGGGCAGTGGCCCATAGAGCCAATCTGGCGACGGGCGAACGGGCACATGGGCGTGGAAGTGGGCGCCCGTACCCGAGGAGGGGGCGAACCCAAGCAAGGCGGGACGCTGGCGCCGGGCGCTGCCCGGGGCGTGGTCGCCGGCGACGAGGGGAGCCGCCGGATGGACCAGTGGAGGAGGGATGCGGCGGCGGTAGTGCGGCAGGGGAGAGCGGGGGTGAGCGCGGGCGCCGACTCCAAGCGCGGCCAGCCGGGGCCTCGGTGAGCATCGACGAAGTACTGGGGCGAGGGGGGAAG
>NC_041393.1:537323268-537413883 GCF_002162155.2 Triticum dicoccoides | reverse complement strand
GGGGGGGGGGTTCTGGTCTTCTGTTTTTTTGTTTGTTTTGTTTGTTTTCTTTTATTTATTTTCTCCTCTGTTTTAATTCAATTTAAAATATTTATGCATCTTATAAAACTGTGTCTTCTACACCATAATTATCTATGTAATATCTAGTACAAACCGAACAATTTTATTTTAATGTTTGAAAACTTTTATTATTTACCAAATTTTAAATTTGAATTTGAATAGGTTTCAAACTAACTCGAGATTAGCAACTATAATCGAGGTGACGTGGCATCACTAGCAGAGGATCACTGTAGCTTAATTACCCGGGCGTCACACGTGAGCTATCTATAATAAATATTAGTGTTGACTCAAGGGCTTTGCTATCTTGCTATGATCTTGAGAAAGTAGAAAGAATAAAAGAGTTCGTATTGATCTTATGGATAGTAATGACTTCACACATAGAAAGTATGAGGCATAAAAGTTGTTGAGGGTTGATAAATGTAGCTTTGGTCATCATTGCAATTAATAGGAAGTAATAAGGAAAGGGAGGTTCACATGCAAATATATTATCATGGACATCTTTTATGATTGGGAGCACTCATTAAGTATGACATGTTAAAAGAGTTGATGTTGGACAAGGAAGACAATGTAATGGTTTATGTTTTCTCACATTTCAGTTAAAGTATATTGTCATTGACCTTCCAAACATGTTGAGCTTGCCTTTCACCCTCGTGCTAGCCAAATTCCTTGCACCAAGTAGAGATACTACTTGTGCTTTCAAATATCCTTAAACCCAGTTTTGCCATGAGAGTCCATCATACCTACCTATGAATTGAGTAAGATCGTTCACGTAAGTTGTCATGTTGCAGGCAATAAAAATTGCTAGCTAAATATGTATGACTTATTAGTGCAGAGAATATAAGCTTTATACGATCTTGTTGTGGAAGCAATAAAAGCGACGGACTGCATAATAAAGGTCCACATACAAGTGGAAATATAAAGTGACGTTGTTTTGCATTAAGATTTCATGCATCCAACCCTAAAAGCACATGACAACCTCTGCTTCCCTCTGCGAAGGGCCTATATTTTACTTTATGTTTTTACTTTATGCTTGAGTCAAGGTGGTCTTCACCTTTCCCTTTTTCATTTTATCCTTTGGCAAGCTCCTCGTGTTTGAAAGATCATGATATATATATATATATATATATATATATATATATATATATATATATCCAATTGGGTGTAAGTTAGCGTGGACTATTATTGTTGACATCACCTAAAGGTGAATACGTTGGGAGGCAACATAATAAGCCCCTATCTTTCTCAGTGTCCGGCTGAAACTCCATAACCACAAGTACTGCGTGAGTGTTAGCAATTGTAGAAGACTACATGATAGTTGAGTATGTGGACTTGCTGAAAAGCTCTATACTTGACTCTTTTTGATGCTATGATAAATTGCAATTGCTTCAATGACTGAGATTATAGTTTGTTAGCTTCCAATGAAGTTTCTGAACCTTGCTTGACATTGTGAATTGATTGTTACTTGAGCATAAGAAGTCATATGACAAAATCTATTTATGTTACTATTATAAGAATGATCATGATGCCCTCATATCCGTATTTTATTTTTATCGACACCTCTATCTCTAAACATGTGGGCATATTCTTCGAATTCGGCTTCCGCTTGAGGACAAGCGAGGTCTAAGCTTGGGGGAGTTGATACGTCCATTTTGCATCATGCTTTTATATCAATATTTATTGCTTTATGGGGTGTTATTACACATTATATCTCAATACTTATGGCTATTCTCTCTTATTTTACAAGGTTTACCATGAAGAGGGGGAATGCCGGCAGTAGGAACTCTGGCTGGAAAAGGAGCAAACATTGGAAACCTATTCTGCACAGCTCCAAAAATCCTGAAACTCCACGAAACTTATTTTTGGAATTAATAAGAATTATTGAGCGGAAGAAACACCTCAGGGGGCCCACACCCTGGCCAGGAGGGTGGGGGGAGCGCCCCTGTCTCCTGGGCCCCCTGGTGGCCCTCCGGTGTCCATCTTCTGCTATATGAAGGCTTTTACCCTGGAAAAAAAATCATGGGAAAGCTTACGGGACGAAACTCCGCCGCCACGAGGCGGAACCTTGGCGGAACCAATCTAGGGCTCCAGCGGAGCTGTTCTGCCGGGGACACTTCCGTCCGGGAGGGGGAAATCATCACCATCGTCATCACCAACAATCCTCTCATCGGGAGGGGGTCAATCTCCATCAACATCTTCACCAGCACCATCTCCTCTCAAAACCCTAGTTCATCTCTTGTATCCAAAACCACAACTTGGTACCTGTGGGTTGCTAGTAGTGTTGATTACTCCTTGTAGTTAATGCTAATTGGTTTACTTGGTGGAAGATCATATGTTCAGATCCTTAATGCATATTATTACTCCTCTGATTATGAACATGAATATGCTTTGTGAGTAGTTACGTTTGTTCCTGAGGACATGGGTGAAGTCTTGCTATTAGTAGTCATGTGAATTTGGTATTCGTTCGATATTTTGATGAGATGTATGTTGTCTTTCCTCTAGTGGTGTTATGTGAACGTCGACTACATGACATTTCACCATTATTTGGGCCTAGAGTAAGGCATTGGGAAGTAATAAGTAGATGATGGGTTGCTAGAGTGACAGAAGCTTAAACCCTAGTTTATGCGTTGCTTCGTAAGGGGCTGATTTGGATCCATATGTTTAATGTTGTGGTTAGGTTTACCTTAATACTTCTTTTGTAGTTGCGGATGCTTGCAATAGGGGTTAATCATAAGTGGGATGCTTGTGCAAGTAAGGGCAGTACGCAAGCACCGGTCCACCCACATATCAAATTATCAAAGTACTGAACGCGAATCATATGAGCGTGATGAAAACTAGCTTGACGATAATTCCCATGTGTCCTCGGGAGCTCTTTTCTCATTATAAGAAATTGTCCAGGCTTATCCTTTGCTACAAAAAGGATTGGACCACCTTGCTGCACTTTATTTACTTTCATTGCTTGTTACTCGTTACAATTTATCTTATCACAAAACTATCTGTTATCTACAATTTCAGTGCTTGCAGAGAAAACCTTACTGAAAACTGCTTATCATTTCCTTCTGCTCCTCGTTGGGTTCGACACTCTTACTTATCGAAAGGACTATGATAGATCCCCTATACTTGTGGGTCATCAAGACTCTTTTCTGGCGCCGTTGCTGGGGAGTGTAGCGCTTTTGGTGAGTGGAACTTGGTAAGGAAACATTTATATAGTGTGCTGAAATTTTCTGTCACTTGTTACTATGGAAACTAATCCTTTGAGGGGCTTGTTCGGGGTATCTTCACCCCGACCAGAAGAGCAAAGAGTTACTCCTCAACCTACTGAACCTACTGAAAATATTATTTTGAGATTCCTTCGGGTATGATAGAGAAACTGCTAGCTAATCCATTTGCTGGAGATGGAACATTGCATCCCGATTTACACCTTATCTTTGTGGATGAAGTTTGTGGATTATTTAAGCTTGCAAGTATTCCTGATGATGTGGTCAAAAGGAAGGTCTTCCCTTTATCTTTGAAGGGAGATGCATTGGCATGGTATAGGCTATGTGATGATACAAGATCTTGGAATTATAAACGATTGAAGTTGGAATTTCACCAGAAGTTCTATCCTATGCATCTTGTTCATCGTGATCGTAATTACATATATAATTTCTGGCCTCGCGAAGGAGAAATCATCGCTCAAGCTTGGGGGAGGCTTAAGTCAATGTTATATTCATGCCCCAATCATGAGCTCGCCAGATAAATGATTATTCAAAAAATTTATGCTCGGCTTTCTCTCAATGATCGCAGCATGCTCGATACTTCCTGTGGTGGTTCTTATATGCTGAAGACTATTGAATTCAAATGGGACTTATTGGAAAGAATTAAACGCAACTCTAAAGATTGGGGTTCCGACGATGGTAAGGAGTTAGGTATGACACCTAAGTTTGAGTGTGTTAAATCTTTTCTGGTATGTTAAATCTTATATGCTTTCCGTGGATTTAGCGCTAAATATGGACTTGACTCTGAGATAGTAGCTTCTTTCTGTGAATCTTTTGCTACTCACGATGATCTCCCTAAGGAGAAGTGGTTTAAATATAATCCTCCCGTTGAAGTAAAAGTAGTTGCACCTATTACAGTTGAAAAAAAGTCTGTCACCTATAGTGATCCTATTGTTCCTACTACTTATGTTGAGAAACCTCCTTTTCCTGTTAGGATAAAGGATCATGCTAAAACTTCGACTGTTGTTCATAAGAGTAATACTAGGGCTTATACACCTCCTGAACAAATTAAAGTTGAACCTAGTATTTCTATGGTTAAAGATCTCTTGGATGATGATTTAGATGGGCATGTTATTTATTTCTGTGGTGAGACTGCTAATATTGTTAGACCAGATACTAAGATACATAGACCTGTGGTAGGCATGCTTGTTATTTCTGTTAAAATAGGAGATCATTGTTATCATGGCTTATGTGATATGGGTGCTAGTGCTAGTGCAATACCCTATGATTTATATAAAGAAATTATGCACGACATTGCACCCGTTCAATTGGAAGGTATTGATGTTACTATGAAGCTTGCCAATAGAGATACTATTTCACCAGTTGGGATTGTTAGAGATGTTGAAGTCTTGTGTGAGAAGGTTAAATATCCCCCTGATTTTCTTGTTCTTAGTTCCCCACAAGATGACTTTTGTCCCATTATTTTTGGTAGACCCTTCTTGAATACAATTAATGCTAGGATTGATTGTGAAAAGGATACTATCACAATTGGCTTCGAGGGTATGTCTCATGAGTTTAATTTTGCTAAGTTTCATAGACAACCTCGTGATACAGAATCACCTAGTAAGGATGAGATTATTGGTCTTGCTTCTATTGTCGTGCCTCCTACTGATCCATTAGAACAATATTTGCTTGACCATGAAAATGATATGTTTATGAAGGAAAGAAGGGAAATAGATAAATTGTTCCTTCAACAGGAACCTATTCTGAAACATAACCTTCCCGTTGAAATTCTAGGGGATCCCCCTCCACCCATGGGTGATCCCGTGTTTGAACTCAAACCATTACCTGATAATCTTAAGTATGCTTATCTTGATGAAAAGAAAATATATCATGTTATTATTAGTGCTAACCTTTCAGAGCAAGAAGAAGAAAGATTATTGAAAACTCTAAAGAAGCACCGCGCTGCTATCAGATATACTCTGGATGATCTTAAGGGCATTAGTCCCACTGAGGGAGTCCCGGATTAGGGGGTGTCCGGATAGCCGGACTATGACCTTTGGTCGGACTCCCGAATTATGAAGATACAAGATTGAAGACTTCGTCCCGTGTCCGGATAGGACTTTCCTTGGTGTGGAAGGCAAGCTTGGCGATACGATATGTAGATCTCCTCCAATTGTAACCGACTCTGTGTAACCCTAGCCCTCTCCGGTGTCTATATAAACCGGAGAGTTTTAGTCCGTAGGACGAACAACAATCATACCATAGGCTAGCTTCTAGGGTTTAGCCTCTCTGATCTCGTGGTAGATCAACTCTTGTACTACCCATATCATCAATATTAATTAAGCAGGAGTAGAGTTTTACCTCCATCGAGAGGGCCCAAACCTGGGTAAAAACATCGTGTCCCTTATCTCCTGTTACCATCCGCCTAAACACACGGTTCGGGACGCCCTACCCGAGATCCGCCGGTTTTGACACCGACATTGGTGCTTTCATTGAGAGTTCCTCTGTGTCGTCACCTTTAGGCGTGATGGCTTCTTCGATCATCAACCACGACGCGGTCCAGGGTGAGACTTTTCTCCCCGGACAGATCTTCGTATTCGGCGGCTTCGCACTACGGGCCAATTCGCTTGGCCATCTAGAGCAGATCGAAAGCTACGCCCCTGGCCATCAGGCCAGGTTTGGGAGTTTAAACTACACGATCGACATCCGCGGGACTTGATCTTCGATGGATTCGAGCCATGGCCGAGCGCGCCGCACTGTCTCGATGGGCATGATTTAGCTCTGCCGCCGGACAACGCCCAGAGCGTCGCTCAGGTGCCCGCTCCGACCATTAGCTCGGAGCCGACTGCGCCAGTTGGGGCCGGACGGCTGGACGCCGCCCCAGGAGCCGCAATATTTACGGCGATACAACTGAACACCAGCCTAGTCCTTTGCGAGGCCTATGACTCCAGGGTGCTGGACTCTGTTCCGAACTCCGAATCTTCCACACCTCTTCAGATCGAACCCGATTGGGCTCCGATCATGGAGTTCACCACCACGGACGTCTTTCAGCACTCGCCCTTTGGCGATATCCTGAATTCACTAAAGTCTCTCTCTTTGTCAGGAGAGCCCTGGCCGGACTATGGTCAGCATGGTTGGGATGCGGACAACGAAGAAATTCGAAACCCACCCACCACCCACTTCGTAGCCACTGTCGACGATTTAACCGACATGCTCGACTTCGACTCCGAAGACATCGACGGTATGGACGCCGATGAAGGAGACGACCAAGAACCAGCGCCTATAGAGCGCCGCACAATCGCCCTATCACACGATGTATGCATGGTGGACACACCTAAAAGAAGCAACGGCGAGGATCAAAAGGGCACAACCAGGGATCGTTCCCTGGAAAAACAATCAAAGCGGCAGCGTAAGCGCCGTGCCAAGCCCGACCTTGACAGAGACCCAGAGCATGGAGCAGGGCGAATCAACGGAAGACGAACATGCCATCGAGCAACCATCCAAACAAGGCGGACAAACCGAACAATCCGTCCCCAGCAAAGATAATAGTCTGGACGACCATACGCCGGACAAGTCACTGGAGCACCAGAACCTCCACCAAAGGCTCGTCGCCATAGCCTGAAAAAGCAGAAGTGGAAGCTCAAAACAGCGGAAGATGCAATCAGAATAAGATGGAGCAAAGTACTCAATACCGCACACAAGTATGGCAACAGTCGTCACACAAAGAGCTTTCCGAAGCGGAAATTACTACCGGAATTTGATGAAGAGGCCCTAGAGCTCCCACAATCAAAAAACAAGGAAGTCACCAGGTCGGATAGACGACCCCACGATCAACCTCAACCAACAAAGGGCGCCGCATTCAATGCGGCACACGAGCCGCCCAAAGATTCGCATCAGAAAAACGGCCCGACTAGATCCATCTATGGGCCAAGAAAGCAAGCTCCATTGAGCAATGCAACGCAAAACATATCCGAACATCGCAGCAAACCTACATACAGGGGTGCCGTGCATCCCCTATGTTTTACCGATGAGGTACTGGATCATGAATTTCCAGCGGGATTCAAGCCCGTAAATATAGAAGCATACGACGGAACAACAGACCCTGGAGTCTGGATCGAGGATTATATCCTCCATATACACATGGCCAGAGGGGATGACCTTCACGCCATAAAATACTTACCCCTTAAGCTCAAAGGGCCAGCCCAGCATTGGCTTAAAAGCCTCCTCGAAAACACCATAGGAAGTTGGGAAGAGCTCAAGGACGCTTTTCGGGCAAATTTCCAAGGGACCTATGTCCGACCCCCGGATGCAGACGATTTGAGTCATATAACTCAACAACCCGGAGAGTCAGCCCGGAAACTCTAGAACAAATTTCTTACTAAAAAGAATCAGATAGTCGACTGTCCGGACGCCGAAGCCCTAGCAGCTTTCAAACATAGCATCCGAGACGAATGGCTCGCCAGACACCTCGGCCAAGAAAAGCCAAGAACAATGGCCGCATTAACAAACCTCATGACCTGCTTTTGTGTAGGAGAGGATAGCTGGTTGGCAAGAAGCAGCACCAGCGACCCGAATACGTCCGAACTCAGAGATGGAAACGGGAAACCGCGTCGTAACAAAGAACTGCGCCGGGTCAAGGACAACAGCCCGATGAGCACGGCAGTCAACGCCGGATTCAAAAGCTCTCGACAAAATCAGAAAAAGCCGCCCCCCCAAAGATGACAGGGACGAGCTATCCAACCTCAACAAAATCTTGGACAAAATATGTCAAATCCACAGTACTCCCGGGAGACCTGCAAACCACACCCATAGAGATTGTTGGGTCTTCAAGCAGTCCGGCAAACTCAATGCCGAACACAAGGGGCTCGACACACCAAGCGAGGATGACGACGCGCCCCACAAGCAGAACAACGGAGAACAAAAGAAGTTCCCGCAAGAAGTCAAAACAGTAAATTCACTTTAGGTGACAAAAGGGAAAAACAGAACGGCACCCACGAAGATACGCGCCACACAGCCCGCCCCAGAGGAGCACCGTCACTGGTTGTTACAACCAATCACCTTAGATCACCAGGATTACTCCAGAGGTATCTGGAACGCAGGCTGGACTGCCTTGGTCTTGGATCCGATTATTGACGGACTCCAATTTACACAAGTCCTAATGGACGGCGGCAGTGACCTAAACTTATTATATCAGGACACAATCCGCAAACTGGGGTAAACCCAGCAATAATTCGCCATGACAACACTTCCTTTCAAGGAATCACGCCGGGCCCAGATACCCAGAGTATGGGTTCCCTGTCGTTAGAAGTCATGTTCGGCTCACCCGACAACTTCCGAAGCGAAAAGCTAACCTTCCACATCGCCCCATTCATCAGTCGCTATCAAGCGCTACTGGGACGTGAAGCTTTCGCCTGCTTTAACGCAATACCGCATTATGCATCCCTCACACTCAAAATGCCCGGTCCGCGAGGCATCATCTCATTAAAGGGAAATATCAATTGATCCCTGAAGTACGGATAATGGTGCAGCCGCCTTGACAGCCGCACACTAATCCAGCTTCACTACCCCGGACACGGTTTGACCAGTCCGGCATAAACATACAAAGGCATAACAGCCGCATAACCCTGTACAAGGGGCTCCGCGTGTTTACACCAGGAGACAATACGGCCCAATCTTACTCATGCCTCTGTGTTATATTTTGTTTATTCTAAAATAGATTTCTCGCACGATTATTTTTCACTAAGTCCCTCTCTTTCGTAGACAAACACCATGCTACGCCCGTCCAGGATATGGCACAACAGAGACACAGGCGCAGACGTGCAGTAGGGACCCATTCTAAGGATTCTCTTCAGATTAAGACCCTGCGTAAACCTTTCTTACTGTCTCTTGTTGATACCATCCCCCGGTTTTTCACTATAGCTGAGGAGGAGGCTGGCATCTTGGCATGTGGCCACGCCAGAATTTTGCACGTACCTGGACACAAGGGGCTTTTTTACCAAAGGGCTATTGTTCGGCCCGTCCTCAGAAAGACCGAATACCTTAGGGAGTGTTCGACGTCGCGAGTTTGGCCTTATATGCATCAGCTCTGAATCATGTCTTTGGTCAAATGTTGGGTTTGCCCGGCTCCTGTGTTTTGCTACCTTACGTTCCGCTCTATCGGCTAGGGCGGCACCAGGAGAACTACTATGATTGTGCCCCGGCTCGGCCAGGCGAGCACCTCAGTAGAGAAAGCCGAAAACTGACTGTCATGATATAGCGAGAGACTGGTCAACCACTCGATGACCTTCGGAATATTTAGGATTTCTCCTCATTAACGAAGGGCCGCTTTCCGGTCAGGCACACACGCGCCCCAAATTTGGGCGAGCGCGGTGCCCCTAGGGGCTATTCAGTAGCCCCACTGTCAAACTCCTATGGCTAAGTGAAAGTGATAAAGCATTATAGTACGATTGCCTAGTTCACTGCGCTACCACCTCCTTTATAGGACCAAGATGTTGGATTAAGTGTGAAAATGCGCCTTTTTGCGGACACCCCCGCATTCTATGCATGGGGGCTGAAGCCAACGACTGCCATCTTTCAGGTTATATACACATATACATTAACGGCCGCACATGAGGCATTATAATTCTTGCAAGCACAAGTATAAAAAGCTTTTATATTCTATCAAAATATTCATTTTACAATAGTACATGCTATTCAAACACAACATCCTTCGAGCACTGCGACTCTATTAAACGAGCGCCATGAAGAACTTCCTCAAAGTAGTGCTTGGCAGGTACTCGGCTTTCGTCCGAATCCCGAGATGCAACAACACTAGCCTTCATATCCGCCCAGTATGTTTTGACACGGGCAAGAGCCAGCTGTGCACCCTCTATGCACGCCGACCTCTTCATTGCATCAGCATGCGGCACCGAACCAAGGAACTGCTGCACCAAGCCAAAATAACTCTTCGGCTCCGGCTTCTCCGGCCACAGACGACTTGCAACATACCTCATGGCGAGTCCGGATAACCTGTTCAGCTCCGCCCAGGTGGCCAAACGGTCGGATACCGAAAGTGGGCATTCTGGATTGTGGAACTGCGACCAAAATAGCTCTTCCAATCCATGGTCACCTCGGCCCCGGAAGTGTTCGGTCGCGTCTGCCGCACTAGCTGCCAAATCCAAATACGTGTTTTCCGCACTCCACTGCCGGTCTAATGGAGTATACTTGGGGTCCCCGAACTTCATCCGCAGCATATAGGGCTTTCCAGCCATGATATCTCCGGCCTGACGTAGCTCCTCCTTTATAGCTCTCATTGCAGAGCGAGTATCCTTGGCCTCGGCAGTGATCTTTTCAAGATCCTTCTGAGTCGCCTTATCTCCTTGTTCAAGAAATTTATAGCGGTCGGCAACATCCTTCAATTTTATAGCCATCTCGGCTATTACTTTCTTGCTCTGGCAGTGAGCAGCCTATTCGGCTCTTAGCTCTTCAGCCGCCTTAACGGCAACCGCATCACTTTCCCTTGCTTGCTCCTTGGCTTGGGCAAGTTCCGCCCGAAGGTTCTCCATGGCAGCAACACTATCTACATTAAGCACATATCTTATAAGGCACAAGCACCAAAGTCCTCTTATCATATGTCTTTGGAACATACCTTGTGCCTCATCTAGCCGCTTATTTACAAGCACGATGTCGGCATCCGCCACATCAAGTTGCCGCTTTAGCTCAGCAGATTCATCAGTCCGGCTAGCCACCGAACGCCTCGCCACCTTCATAAAATAAGTGACATATTATACCTGGGGTTATGATCCTCTGCGCACCGTCACTTTTGACGAAACATAGAGTCTCAGGGGCTACTATTTATACAGGGCACATTTTATATGCGGCTCTACCAAAAGGTACACCTTTTTACGTACCTCAAAGCCTGTTAGCAAACTCCTGGCAGCCTCGTACAGTCCGCTTTCCGCGGATGAAATCCTTCCAATCACCATGTTCATCAACATACGGTGTTCTTTTGAGATGGACGCCCTCCCGAGCAGATCCTTCAGCCCCTCCGACCGCTCACCAAAGGGTGCCGGACTAGCCTGACGACCTTTTTCAGGGTCCGGACTTAGAAAAACCCTCCGAGACGACACCTCGGGGTCGCCTGCCTCGTGAGACGGTGCAACAAGGGGAGGCGTTTCGCTCTCTATCATCTCCGGACGAAGATCCCCTGAAGATGAGCTCTGCTAAGAAGGGTTGAGATCCGAACTGCAAGGTAATATTTCAGTTATCTTCCTCAGAAATAAAACAGGAATGTCATTCATTTTGGAACACCTCTCTTCACTTACGGCTCGGGGGAGTGCGGATCCCCTTGAGGGCGCAATGCGGCCGGGGCATTCTCAGGCGCCGAACCCTCCGGCGAAGATTTCTTCCCCTGTTTTGAGGCCATCCCCTCCGGGTCTTTAGAGGCAGTCCTTTTCTTTCCCTGGTCGGGGGAATTTTTGATTCCTCCCTTCCTAACAGCCTCCTTCGTGGAGGTGGTAGCTCCTTGGTTCCCCCCTTCACCTTCTGCCAAAAGCACGACCTCCAGCATCCTGGTTAACACGGGATCCGGCGCGGTCTCAGGCAGGGGGGCTGGACACCTGATAAGCTTTGCCTTCGCTATCCACTCCTGTTCAAAGGACAACTCTGTTAAGGGTAATTTTATGATGAAAATACGGATGGCGTGTCCAAATACGGGGCTACTTACTCGAGCATCCGGGCGATTGCAGCTCAGACCTGCGTCCTCGGACAGATCCGGACACCTTACTTGTGATCCGAAGAACAATTTGTACATCTCCATGGGCGTCGTGCCCATAAAGTGTTGGAGGACTCGAGGTCCCTCTGGATTAAATTCCCATAGGCGGAGAGGGCGACATTTGCAGGGCAGCATGCGGCGAATCAGCATAACTTGCACCACTACGATCAAGTTGATATCTCTTTCTAGAAGATCTCGAATGCGGTCTTGAAGCAATGGCACGTCTTTGGACGACCCCCAAATAAGCCCTTCATTGACCCATGACGCTAGCCGTGGTGGGGGACCCGAGCGAAAAGCAGGTGGCGCCACCCATGTGGTGCCCCTGGGGGCTGTGATATAAAACCAGTCCCGTTGCCATGAGCCGAACTCCTCTTGGAAAGAGCCCTCGGGCCATGGAGCGTCGGCCATCTTGCTTACGATGGCTCCTCCGCACTCAGCATGCTTCCCCTCGATTGTCTTCGGTTCCACCTTGAAGGTTCTCAGCCACAATCCGAAGTGAGGAGTAATATGGAGGAAGGCCTCACACATGAAAATGAACGATGAGATCTGGAGGATGGACTCCAGAGCTAGGTCGTGAAATTCCAGCCCATAATAAAACATAAGTCCCCTCAGGAAGGGATCAATCGGGAAGCCTAGCCCCCGAAGGAAGTGAGATATGAACACCACGCTCTCACCGGGCTGGGGAGTGGGAATGACTTGCCCTTGTGCAGGCAGCCTATGCGAGATTTCGCCGGTCAGATACCTGGCATCTCTTAGCTTTCGCACGTCTTCTTCCATAATGGAGGAAGGCATCCACCGGCCTTTAAGGTCGGAGCCGGACATCGTCGAGGGTCCGAGGCGCCTAAAGCTGGAGCTCTGGATATTGGAGCTCAAGGCGAGGGGCGGATTCGATTGAGTTAAAAGGAGTCGAGCCTTGGTCTCTTTATAAAGAGGTTGAATACCAAGAGCCCTCCCCGTAACCGTTTGGGACTCGCTTTCAATTAGGGATTCATACCAAAGGCACGGTTGGGTTACCCACACCCGTATTGATGAGAATTCCGGAATAAGAGGACACAATCTCTGCTTTGACAAGACGTGCCAAGGAAACCGCCTCGCTACACACGCTGAGGTGGAACAGTAAAACGATTCGAATAAAGGCCTGGCCGTGGCGTGATGTCACGCTGCGGAATACGTCAGCAGATTAGATTTGTGCAGATATTATTCTCTCTACGGTGGCATGTGGAACTTATTTTGCAGAGCGGGACACTATCCTTGTGTTCAACATCTTCTATGGAAAATTTGGAGGAGGAACCCGCCTTGCAATGCCGAAGACAATTTGCGCGCTAGACTCGTCGTCATTGAATGCCTGGTTCAGGGGCTACTGAGGGAGTCCCGGATTAGGGGGTGTCCGGATAGCCGTACTATGACCTTTGGACGGACTCCCGGATTATGAAGATACAAGATTGAAGACTTCGTCCCATGTCCGGATAGGACTTTCCTTGGCGTGGAAGGCAAGCTTGGCGATACGATATGTAGATCTCCTCCAATTGTAACCGACTCTGTGTAACCCTAGCCCTCTCCGGTGTCTATATAAACCGGAGAGTTGTAGTCCCTAGGACAAACAACAATCATACCATAGGCTAGCTTCTAGGGTTTAGCCTCTCTGATCTCGTGGTAGATCAACTCTTGTACTACCCATATCATCAATATTAATCAAGCAGCAGTAGGGTTTTACCTCCATCGAGAGGGCACAAACCTGGGTAAAAACATCATGTCCCTTGTCTCCTGTTACCATCCGCCTAGACGCATAGTTCGGGACCCCCTACCCGAGATCCGCCGGTTTTGACACCGACACCCACCTTATGCCAACACAAAATTAAATTGGAGGAAGGTGCCAAACCAGTTAGAGATCCTCAATGACAATTGAATCCTAAGATGAAAGAAGTGGTAAGAAAGGAGATACTAAAGCTCCTTGAGGCATGTATAATTTATCCCGTTGTTGATAGTGATTGGGTAAGTCCTGTCCATTGTGTTCCTAAAAAGGGAGGTATTACTGTCGTTCCTAATGATAAAGATGAATTGATCCCGCAAAGAATTATTACAGGTTATAGGATAGTAATTGATTTCTGTAAATTAAATAAAGCTACTAAGAAAGATCATTGCCCTTTACCTTTTATTGATCAAATGCTAGAAAGACTATCCAAACACACACATTTCTGCTTTCTAGATGGTTATTCTTGTTTCTCTCAAATACCTGTGTCAGCAGGGATCAATCAAAAACTACTTTTACTTGCCCTTTCGGTACTTTTGCTTATAGACGTATGCCTTTTGGTTTATGTAATGCACCTGCTACCTTTCAAAGATGCATGATGGCTATATTCTCTGACTTTTGTGAAAAGATTTGTGAGGTATTCATGGATGATTTCTCCGTTTATGGATCCTCCTTTGATGATTGCTTGAGCAACCTTGATCGAGTTTTGCAGAGATGCAAAGATACTAGTCTCGTCTTGAATTGGGAAAAGTGCCACTTTATGGTTAATGAAGGCATTGTCTTGGGGCATAAGATTTCTGAGAGAGGTATTGAAGTTGATAGAGCTAAAGTTGATGCTATTGAAAAGATGCCATGTCCCAAGGACATAAAAGGTATAAGAAGTTTCCTTGGTCATGCCGGTTTTTATAGGAGGTTCATTAAGGACTTCTCTAAAATCTCTAGGCCTGTGACTAATTTATTGCAAAAAGATATTCCTTTTGTCTTTGATGATGATTGTGTAGAAGCATTTGAAATACCTAAGAAAGCCTTGATCACTGCACCTATTGTTCAGCCACCTAATTGGAATTTACCCTTTGAAATTATGTGTGATGCTAGTGATTATGCTGTAGGTGCTGTTCTAGGGCAAAGAGTTGATAAGAAATTGAATGTTATCCAGTATGCTAGTAAAACTCTTGATACTGCCCAGAGAAATTATGCTACTACTGAAAAAGAGTTCTTAGCAGTTGTGTTTGCATGTGATAAGTTTAGACCTTATATTGTTGATTCCAAAGTTACTATTCACACTGATCATGCTGTTATTAAATATCTTATGGAAAAGAAAGATGCTAAGCCTAGACTCATTAGATGGGTTCTCTTGCTCCAAGAATTTGATTTGCATATTATTGATAGAAAGGGAGCCGAGAACCCCGTTGCAGACAACTTGTCTAGGTTAGAGAATGTTCTTGATGACCCACTGCCTATTGATGATAGCTTCCCTGATGAACAATTAGCGGTCGTTAATGCTTCTCGTACTGCTCCTTGGTATGCTGATTATGCTAATTACATTGTTGCTAAATTTATACCACCTAGTTTCACATACCAGCAAAAGAAAAAGTTCTTTTATGATTTAAGACATTACTTCTGGGATGTCCCACACCTTTATAAAGAAGGAGTAGATGGTGTTATTAGACATTGTGTACCTGAGCATGAACAGGAACAGATCATACGCAAGTGTCACTCTGAATCCTATGGAGAACACCACGCTGGAGATAGAACTGCACATAAGGTACTGCAATCTGGTTTTTATTGGCCTGCTCTCTTCAAAGATGCTCGTAAGTTTGTCTTATCTTGTGATGAATGTTAAAGAATTGGTAATATTAGTAGACGTCAAGAAATGCCTATGAATTATTCTCTTGTTATTGAACCGTTTGATGTTTGGGGCTTTGATTATATGGGACCTTTTCCTGCCTCTAATGGTTACACACATATTTTAGTTGCTGTTGATTACGTTACTAAGTGGGTAGAAGCTATTCCAACTAGTAGTGCTGATCATAACACTTCTATTAAAATGCTTAAAGAAGTTATTTTTCTGAGGTTTGGAGTCCCTAGATATCTTATGATTGATGGTGGTTCACATTTTATTCATGGTGCTTTCCGTAAGATGCTTGCTAAGTATGATGTTAATCATAGAATCACATCTCCTTATCATCTGCAGTCTAGTGGTCAAGTAGAATTGAGCAATAGAGAGCTCAAATTATTTTTGCAAAAGACTGTCAATAGATCTAGAAAGAATTGGTCCAAAAAACTTGATGATGCATTATGGGCCTATAGAACTGCATACAAAAATCCTATGGGTATGTCTCCGTATAAGATGGTTTATGGAAAAGCATGTCATTTACCTCTTAAACGTGAACATAAGGCATATTGGGCTATTAAAGAGCTCAACTATGACTTCAAACTTGCTAGTGAGAAGAGGTTGTTTGATATTAGCTCACTTGATGAATGGAGAACCCAAGCCTATGAGAATGCCAAGTTATTCAAAGAAAAAGTCAAACGCTGGCATGAAAAAAGGATACAAAAGCGTGAGTTTAACATAGGTGATTATGTGTTATTATTCAACTCTTGTTTAAGATTTTTTGCAGGAAAACTTCTCTCTAAATGGGAAGGTCCTTATGTTATTGAGGAGGTCTATCGTTCTAGTGCCATAAAAATTAACAACTTTGAAGGCACAAGTCCGAGGGTGCTGAACGGTCAAAGAATTGAACATTATATCTCAGGTAATCCTATCAATGTTGAAACTAATATTATTGAAACCGTAACCCCAGAGGAATACATAAGGGACACTTTCCAGAATGTTCCAGACTCCGAAAAGGAATAGGTATGTGGTACAGTAAGTAAACCGACTCCAAAACAATTCTAATGGCAATTTTTATTAGTTTTGGAATATTTAAGAATTTTATGAAGAAAGAAGTAGTCCGGGAAGGACACGAGGCCTCCACGAGGGTGGAGGGCGCGCCCACCCTTACTAGGCGCGCCCCCTGTCTCGTGGCCACCTCGTGTGCCTCTTGGACTCCATTTTCTTGCATGTTATGTATTTTGGTCGGTAAAAATTCATTATATAAACTCCCGAAGGTTTTGACCACCGTATCACGCAAATATCCTCTGTTTTTGTTTCGAGCTGTTTTTGTTTCAAATCTAGAACATCATGATGTCGCCCTCCTTCAACAATGAAGACAAGGATGCTTGGCTATTGAAGATAGAGCTGAAAAGAGAAGAACCGGAAGAGATCAACAAGGATGAACAGATCAAGAAGGCCATGGAGGTTCAAGCTCCGGCAGTGAAAGAAGAAGACATCCCTCAACCCTTACCTAACCTCTTTACTCCAACTGATATTGAAGCTTTTAAGATGATTGAGTTAGCTCGCATACAGAATAAGTATCTCACACATGAGAATATTTTGCTGAAGGATCATATCGCCGGACTCAAGGGCATTATCTGCAAGTTGGAGGAGCTTTTACGCTCGATGTGTGACTATCCACCATCATCATCACCACCTTCATCACCTCCGAGGACATAATTACATGGGTATGGGCACTCCCCTTGGCAACTGCCAAGCTCGGGGGAGGTGCCCCGGTATCGTATCACCATCACACTCCTATCTTTACCGTTTTATTTAGTTCGATCCTTTTAGTAGTATCTTGATCTAGTAGATTGAAGTTTTAGTATCAAGTAGTTTTGAGTTTTGCTTTGTGATCTCTTTATGTAATCGACTCCGTGAGCTATCTATAATAAATATTAGTGTTGAGTCAAGGGCTTTGCTATCTTGCTATGATCTTGAGAAAGTAGAAAGAATAAAAGAGTTCGTATTGATCTTATGGATAGTAATGACTTCACACATAGAAAGTATGAGGCATAAAAGTTGTTGAGGGTTGATAAACGTAGCTTTGGTCATCATTGCAATTAATAGGAAGTAATAAGGAAAGAGAGGTTCACATGCAAATATATTATCATGGACATCTTTTATGATTGGGAGCACTCATTAAGTATGACATGCTAAAAGAGTTGATGTTGGACAAGGAAGACAATGTAATGGTTTATGTTTTCTCACATCTCAGTTAAAGTATATTGTCATTGACATTCCAAACATGTTGAGCTTGCCTTTCCCCTCGTGCTAGCCAAATTCCTTGCACCAAGTAGAGATACTACTTGTGCTTCCAAATATCCTTAAACCCAGTTTTGCCATGAGAGTCCATCATACCTACCTATGAATTGAGTAAGATCGTTCATGTAAGTTGTCATGTTGCAGGCAATAAAAATTGCTATCTAAATATGTATGACTTATTAGTGCAGAGAAAATAAGCTTTATACGATCTTGTTGTGGAAGCAATAAAAGCGACGGACTGCATAATAAAGGTCCACATACAAGTGGAAATATAAAGTGACATTCTTTTGCATTAAGATTTCATGCATCCAACCCTAAAAGCACATGACAACCTCTGCTTCCCTCTGCGAAGGGCCTATATTTTACTTTATGTTTTTACTTTATGCTTGAGTCAAGGTGGTCTTCACCTTTCCCTTTTTCATTTTATCCTTTGGCAAGCTCCTCGTGTTTGAAAGATCATGATATATATATATATATATATATATATATATATATCCAATTGGGTGTAAGTTAGCATGGACTATTATTGTTGACATCACCTAAAGGTGAATACGTTGGGAGGCAACATAATAAGCCCCTATCTTTCTCAATGTCCGGCTGAAACTCCATAACCACAAGTACTGCGTGAGTGTTAGCAATTGTAGAAGACTACATGATAGTTGAGTATGTGGGTTGCTAGTAGTGTTGATTACTCCTTGTAGTTGATGCTAATCGGTTTACTTGGTGGAAGATCATATGTTCAGATCCTTAATGCATATTATTACTCCTCTGGTTATGAACATGAATATGCTTTGTGAGTAGTTACGTTTGTTCCTGAGGACATGGGTGAAGTCTTGCTATTAGTAGTCATGTGAATTTGGTATTCGTTTGATATTTTGATGAGATGTATGTTGTCTTTCCTCTAGTGGTGTTATGTGAACGTCGACTACATGACACTTCACCATTATTTGGGCCTATAGGAAGGCATTGGGAAGTAATAAGTAGATGATGGGTTGCTAGAGTGACAGAAGCTTAAACCCTAGTTTATGCGTTGCTTCGTGAGGGGCTGATTTGGATCCATATGTTTAATGTTGTGGTTAGGTTTACCTTAATACTTCTTTGGAAGTTGCGGATGCTTGCAATAGGGGTTAATCATAAGTGGGATGCTTGTCCAAGTAAGGGCAGTACCCAAGCACTGGTCCACCCACATATCAAATTATCAAAGTACCGAACATGAATCATATGAGCGCGATGAAAGCTAGCTTGACGATAATTCCCATGTGTCCTCGGGAGCTCTTTTCTCATTATAAGAAATTGTCCAGGCTTATCCTTTGCTACAAAAAGGATTGGGCCACCTTGCTGCACTTTATTTACTTTCATTGCTTGTTACTCGTTACAATTTATCTTATCGCAAAACTATCTGTTATCTACAATTTCAGTGCTTGTAGAGAAAACCTTACTGAAAACTGCTTATCATTTCCTTCTGCTCCTCGTTGGGTTCGACACTCTACTTATTGAAAGGACTACGATGGATCCCCTACACTTGTCGGTCATCAGATAATGATAAGCCTGTCGATGAACCTCCCAAACATCGGCATCAGAAGCGCCGCTCTCGATTCGGCAAAGGGAAAGATAGCAACATTGTCACTGACAACAGTGATAATCCGGACCAAGCCGAGGACCTTGCAGATCCAGCGATGGAGCGGAACAAGCGAGAGGGTGGTGAACATAGTCCGGGGCCGTTGTCTAACCACAGCGATGCCGAAGATAGCAATTATCAATCTGCCTCCGAAGAGGAGGTCAGCCTGGGCGACGACAAATTCGTCGTCCCAGAAGAACCCTTAGAACAAGAGCGCCTCCATCAAAGGCTTATCGCCACCACAAGGAGCCTAAAGAAGCAGAAGTAGCGGCTTAATGCCGCATAGGATACGCTCAACGATAGATGGAACGAAGTGCTAGACACTGAGGAAAAATATGGCTATAATCGCCAAACAAAGGGCTATCCTAAGCGTAAGCTGCTGCTCGAATTTGACGGCGAGGCTATTGCGCCCATACCACCGAAAAACAATATCACCGACAAGCCGGACTTACCACCTCGTGGACGAGACAGAGTGGCTAGCAATGGCGTGCACAAACCCGCACCCCCTCCCCGTAAAGCACGACAAAAAAATACACTTTCGTGATTATATGTGTTTGTCATAGTAGTCGCGTTTTTGTCATGCATGTACATCCATGACGATTTTATGACAGAATCAAGATAGTCATACCTGTGCTGTCGTAGAAGTGTTGACATTACCATAATTATCATCACGGAAGTGTCCACTTCCATGACGATAAATCACGCGTCACAGAAGTGCTTTCATCAAGGGTGACCGACATGTGGCAGCCACCATAACAGAACACCGTTAAGCTATCGGGTCCGGTTTTGGATCCGATAACCCGCTAACAGCCCCGAACAATGGGGATTTTCCATGTATAAAATCAGCATTGGCTGGAGAAAACACGTGTCGGCTCACCGTTGGGACAAATGTCATCCACTCATTGGACCGAAGGCGCCTATGATACGTCGACACGTGGCACGGCCCAACAAAGGCCCATTCCTGTGAAAAGGTCGGCCCGTTTAACTTGGTCAAAAGGCAGCGAGCCGGCCGAAGGAAAGCCTGTTAACGGCCTGTTCGCATATAGCCCATTTACAGCCCGCTAACCCAGGGCCCGTTACGACCTATCTGAATTAGGCCCAATAGCGTCATCTGGGCCGTCCAATATGATTCCAACCCATTTTAAGTTCCAGCCCATGTATGGCCCATGACGTCTTTCGGCCCATATGAGGCCCTTTGTAACTCTTGGCCCATTAATGGCCCGTGGTGAAATTGGCCCGTAATGAACAGTGTATCACTTTATACCCATTAACGGCCCGTTAATCCATTGGGCCGTTTGCAGCCCATGTTATCTTTCGGCCGTCTCAGGGCCCATTTATTCTTGGCCTCATTTCCAGCATTCGGTTACTTATGGCCCGTTACTACCATTTTCTGCTTGTGGGCCAAATTCAGCTCGTGGTTACAGTCAGCCCATTTGTGGCCCATTAATACGTTGGGCCATTTCCATAGCGTCATCAAATATGGCCTATTAACGACGGCCCATTATGGTCGGCCCATGAATGGACGATTCCAACTCTAGCCTGTTTACGACCATAATGCGGTCTGTTATTGGCCCATGTTTGGCCAATCGATCATACGACCCGTATAAGGCCCACAGATGATACAGCCCATAGAAGGCTCATTGTTTCTACGGCCCGTAGAAGGCCCATTGTTTCTACGACCCGTAGGAGGCCTAGTGTCACTACAGTAAATATGTAGCCCATGGTTATTGTAGCCTAGTTTTAAAAAATAGGTTATTGCGGCCACTAGCAAACCACAGAAAAAGAACTTGAAAGTGCAACTATCCCTTGGTGGTTTTGGTAATTCCTAACAACATATAGCTCATTAAGCTAATGCTATTTCAAGATAAATATTTCAGGAAAGCTTAATGATTGGCATGGCATGGATGAGAAAAGTCTTGTAGAGTAGATGACTTTGTTGGGCAGAAGCTCACAAAGTGGAATGATGAGCTTATTATGAAGTTCTACTCCACAGCTCACTTCTATCCAGACGGAAGGATTGTTTGGATGTCTGAAGGTACTAGGTACCAATCAACAGTTGAAGAATGGGCAAATCTGATCAATGCACCTAAGGAAAATGAGGATGACTTGGATGTATATGCCAAGAAGAAGAAGGATCACAACTCCTTGGCACACATGTACAGAGAGATCCCAGATGCTGCTATTGAGACACACAAGTTTGGATCAGTACATTACCTTCTGTCAGGATTGCCAACAATCCACTGGATCCTCAGGCACACTCTTTTGCCTAAGTCAGGTGATCACAAGATGATCAGAGGCCATGCTATAAACCTGCTTCACATATTTGATGTTCCTCAAAAGTTCAAGGTCATGAGCCTCATAGTGGAAACTATCAAGAGGACAACTACTGACCAAAAGAGAAGTTGTGGGTATGCCCCACAGATCCAGGAGCTAATCAACTCCAAGATGGACACTGGCACATACCTCTTGGACAAGGAACACATGCCCATCTACCCAGACTTTGAGGACAACACGGTGGTTATGGATGAAAATGAACCATCTTCTGTGCAAGCACAAGAGAAGAAGGAGAAGGCAAGGACTGAAAAGGCTGCAAAGATGCCAACCATTGATGAGCCATCTCAATACTTCTTGAACAGCAAGCAAGATCAACTTGGCTACTTGATTGCCTCCACTCCGAGGATTGAGAAGGGATTGGCCACCCTGAATCAGAACCAGGAGAGCCTGGAGAGAATCATGGAGCAGAAGTTCTATGACTTGGATGTGAAGGTTACTGAGATACAGTCTGTTGTTGTGCAACTTCAGGATGAAGTGCAGGAGAAGAAGGGCAAGACTATCACTGATGCTTTTGCTAGAGTGCCCAGGAGTCAGAGATCTGATGTAGTGCCTATTCCAGACATCAGAGCCACATCAACTGCGCCAGCTACACCTTCTGTGCAACCAGCTCCATCTTCATCAATTGATGCCTTCGTCCTTTGCGTTATTTCTACACCACCAGCTGAAGACCAAGCCTGAGAGTCGATCTAGCACTATGCATTTTTTATGAACTTTTTGGTAACTAGTTGCAAAAGGGGGAGAAAATGTATAGATCATAGGCTTCGAGAGAGAGTGTTGCTTTTGTTCTCTCTTGTCCTTTTTTGGTGGTTGAACTTTGTTGTTTGCTTGGTTGAGATACTCTATGCTTTTGTGTGATACTTGGATGATCATGTGTTTGATCATATGCTACCTTAATGCTTGTTGGATGACATTATCTTTTTATATCTCTATATGATCATTCACTTTGCTTGGTGATGAGTGCATGTATTTAATTATTATTATTTTGAGCGCTCCACCAAGATGTATGTGACATGGAAGAGTAACCCATGATCCTAATTCATTGTGCATTTGCAGTCCAAAGCAAATCTTAAACTATGCACAAATTTAGGGGGAGCTCTTACTTATCACATACTTCTCAAAGCGACAATGTTTTTCACCCATATTATCATTTGTCGAAGCTTTGATCTATATGTTGTCATCAATTACCAAAAAGGGGGAGATTGAAAGTGCAACTATTCCTAGGTGGTTTTGGTAATTCCTAACAACATATAGCTCATTGAGCTAGTGCTATTTCAAGATAAATATTTCAGGAAAGCTTAATGATTGGCATGGCATGGATGAGAAAAGTGGATCCCTCAAAATGGTAAGGACAAAAGGATTGGCTCAAGCTCAAAGCTCAAGACTCTACATTTTCTATTTTAGTGGTCCAAGATCACATTGAGTCTATAGGAAAAGCCAATACTATCAAGGAGGGATGAGGTGTTGCGTAATGAGGTTCTTGCTCAAAATGCTTAGTGATATGCTCCAAAGCCCTCAACTACCTTCTCAAATCCACATATGACCTAAACCAAAAGTTAAACTCGGCCCCACCGATTCTTTCTATCCGGCGCCACCAAGTTAAGATGTCATAGCCACTGCCACAAACCCTAGGCAAATCGGTCTCATCGATAGGGATCTCGGTCTCACCGAGATGGGATTGTAATCTCTCTGTTTCCCTTCGTAACGTTTCGGTACCACCGAGATGAGCGATCGGTCCCACCAAGATTGCAATGTAAACTCTCTATTTCCCTTTCGTAACATTTCGGTCTCACCAAAATGAGCGAACCGGTCCCACCGAGTTTACCTGACCAACTCTCTGGTTAGCTTATTACCAAAATCGGTCCCACCGAGTTTGAGTAATCGGTCTCACAGAGATTACTTTATGCCCTAACCCTAACCATATCGGTCCTACCGAGTTGCATGTCGGTCCCACCGAAAATCCTAACGGTCACTAGGTTTGCTGAATGGGTCCGACAGAGTTTCTCAATCTGGTCCCACTGAGATTGGCAAGTTGTGTGTAACGGTTAGATTTTGTGTGGAGGCTATATATACCCCTCCACCTCCTCTTCATTCATGGAGAGAGCCATCAGAACGAACCTACACTTCCAACTTACATTTTCTGAGAGAGAACCACCTACACTTGTGTTGAGGCCAAGATATTCCATTCCTACCATATGAATCTTGATCTCTAGCCTTCCCCAAGTTGATTTCCACTCAAATCTTCTTTCCACCAAATCCAAATCCTGTGAGAGAGAGTTGAGTGTTGGGGAGACTATCATTTGAAGCACAAGAGCAAGGAGTTCATCATCAACACACCATTTGTTACTTCTTGGAGAGTGGTGTCTCCTAGATTGGCTAGGTGTCACTTGGGAGCCTCTGATAAGATTGTGGAGTTAAACCAAGGAGTTTGTAAGGGCAAGGAGATCATCTACTTCGTGAAGATCTACCGCTAGTGAGGCAAGTCCTTCGTGGGTGACAGCCATGGTGGGATAGACAAGGTTGCTTCTTCGTGGACCCTTCTTGGGTGGAGCCGTCCGTGGACTCGCGCAGCCGTTACCCTTTGTGGGTTGAAGTCTCGATCAATGTGGATGTACAATAGCACCACCTATAGGAACCAGGACAAAAACATCCGTGTCTCCAATTGTGTTTTAATTCTCAAAACCCTTCCCTTTACATTCTTGCAAGTTGAATGCTTTACTTTCCGCTGCTCATATACTCTTTGCATGCTTGCTTGAATTGTGTTAAGATTGCTTGACTTGTGCTAAGTTTGCTAAAATCTGCCAAAGACTAAAATAGGGAAAAGGATAAGTTTTTATTTGGTCAGGTAGTCTAATCACCCCCTCTAGACATACTTTCGATCCTACAAGTGGTATCAGATCTTTGGTCTCCATTTGCTTTGATTTCCATAGCTTTTGGCAATCATAGCCTTGGTTTCACAACCTAGGAGAGTATGGCGTCTAGCGAGGGCAACTACCACCTTAGAGGTCCTTACTTTGATGGTACTAATTTTGCTAGTTGGAAGCATAAGATGGAAATGCATACTCTTGGACATAACCCCGCCGTTTGGGCTATTGTGTGTATTGGCTTGCAAGGTGAATTCTTTGATGGGAGAGAACCGAACCATGAAGCTAGCGCGGATGAGTTGAAGATGCTGCAATACAACGCTCAAGCTTGTGATATCCTCTTCAACGGATTGTGCCCCAAAGAATTCAACAAAATCAGCCGTCTTGAGAATGCAAAGGAGATTTGGGATACTTTGATTGATATGCATGAAGGTGCCGACTCCGTCAAGGAATCCAAGTTGGATGTGCTTCAAAGTCAACTTGACAAGTTCAAGATGAAGGATGGTGAAGGTGTCGCTGAAATGTACTCTAGGCTTGCTCTTATCACAAATGAGATTGCCGGCTTAGGAAGTGAAGAGATCACCGACAAATTCATCATCAAGAAGATCCTAAGAGATTTGGATGGAAAATATGATACCGTGTGCACATTGATCCAAATAATGCCAAATTACAAGAATCTCAAGCCAACGGAAGTCATTGGAAGAATTGTTGCTCATGAGATGTCACTCAAGGATAAGGAGGAGCTCCAAAATAAGTCGAGTGGTGCTTACAAAGCCTCATGTGAAGCTCCCACATCATCAAGTGAGAAACAAACCTTCAATGAAGAATTGAGCCTAATGGTGAAGAACTTCAACAAGTTCTACAAGAGTAGGAGCAAAGAGAGAAGTTCCAAGTCAAGGTCCTACAATGACAAAAGATCTTCTAGTTGAGAGCGTAATTGCTACAACTGTGGAAGACCCGGACACTATTCCAATGAGTGTACGGCTCCCTACAAAAGAAGAGAAGAATCACCTAAGAGAAGAAGTAGAAGATAAGAATCACCACCAAGAGAGAGAAGGAGTAGAGATGATCGTTATGAACGAATAACATCCCGGAGAAGCAAGGATTCGGAAAGGAAGGACAAGTCATCAAGGAGCTACACAAAATGAAGACATCAAGCTCATGTTGGTGAATGGGTATCCGGCTCCGACTCCGACAATCACTCCGAGAGAAGCTATCACTCCGACTCCAAACATACTCAAGATGAAGGTATTGTCGGTCTAGCACTTGTGTCAACCAACTCCTACGACATATTTGATTCACCAAATGAAGGACTTGGAAGATGCTTCATGGCTAAAGGCCCAAAGGTATCACACCCCGAGTATGTTGATTTCAATAGTGATGAAGATGACTTGTTAGGTGATGATGATTTACTTGTTGACAACTCTAGTGATGAATACTATGATGAAACGCCAATTAATCATGCTAATCAAGATGAAACGAATGACAATGATAAGGAGAAGATTGAGCTCCTAACTAAAGAACTAAACACTCTTAAGTTAGCTCATGAAACTATCTTAGGGGATCATCGAGAACTTTTAAGGACTCATGAGAAGTTACACTTTGAAAAGCTCAACCTTGAGCAAGAGCATGAGTTCTTAAAGGCAATCAATGATGATCTTCGCAAGAAAAGTTCTTCTTACATTGCCAAGCGTTTACTTTTATCCACTTACATGCCTCAAGTCAAGTCTAGTAACAAGAACAAGAGGGATTCTTCCTCTAGTAGTAACAATAATCATGTTAAATCCAATGTTGTTGCTTCTAGTAGTTCTCTTGATTCCACTAATTATTATCTTAGCCAAGTTACACTTGAGCAAGAAAATAGCTTATTGAAGGGAATTATAGAGAAAGGTGTTTACAAGAGCCTTGCCTGGAGTAAGCAATTCAAGGAAATTGTACACAAGCAAGGAAGGCATCGGAAGAACCAAGGTGTTGGTTTTGAATGAAAGTTCAATGTCAATGGAGTTGAGTGGGAAGAAGATCAATACCCCAAGACGAAGTTTGCTCCTCAACAAGAGAAGTATGATCCTACTTCCTTCAAAGGGACACAAGCTCAATATGATCTTCCACCACAAGACCACAAGCGAAAAGGCAAGGATAAGCTTCAAGAGGAGATTGCTGCTTTTTAAGAAGCTCCCAAGGCCTTGGTCAAGTGGTTCCCAAGACTACATCAAGTTCTACTTCATCAAGTACGACAACAACTCCAAGGATTCCCATCAAGATGATGTGGATCCTGAATAAGAAGAACTAGAGAGTTCTTGAGGGTGACTCCGCCAACATAATTCACTCTTATCATTTTGGCAAGGAAAAGTGCAATCAACTTCCACATCTTGCACTAGTTCAAGGAGTCACAAACCCTCTTGTTGGTAAGACAAGGGACAAGGTAACCTAATGCTTTCATGGACATCATCTTGTGTGTGCATCACTCTATGTCTATGGATATCCTTGTTTGTTCCTTGTGGGACTAACCTGTGTAGGTATTGAAAGTGCAACTCACTCCAAAGGATTACTCCAAATGATCTACATCAACATTGAGCATCCACATCTTCAACATCTACATGAAGTCATCATTGACAAAACCCAAGGTTAGTTCATCCCTCTTAGGGGGGATCTCACATCTAGGGGGGGCTTTACTCTAAGAATTGAGCTAAAGCAACTCTAATGGTGTGAACACAACAATGCATTGTGTAAAAGTGGCAACCCCACTTGAGCTTAAACGATGAGTATGACCTATGATCAAATGTTCTCATTTAACTCCTAAGTCAATATACTCATATATAGATGACCTAGTCATCGCCAATTGCTTGATAGATGCTAGAATGGTTGTGCATGCTTTGCCACATATTTCATTTGTCATTTTACTGTGTGAGCATGTTGGTTGCATATTTCACTCATTCGAGGACATCCACTTGTGGCTTTGATTGTTTTATTTCTTTTACTTTGCCAAGTGGATGGACAAGAATGCCCAAGAACCTTCTCTAGCTATCTATGCTTTTCTTGTCTCAAACTCTATTCATGCTGCATCACAAAGTTTGATCAAGTCAGATTCGAACCACTCTATGCGAGGAGCACTCAGAGTCCCCGATTCGTCATAGACTTAAACTTCCAAAACTTCTTTGTGCGTTTCGGTCTGACCGAGAAATCCATTTCGGTCATACCGAGATCACTAAGTCGATCTTGGTTTTCAATCTCGGTGCAACCGATTTGAACTTTTTGGTCACACCGAGTTGCAGTAACTGCTTGCAGTTATGCATCTCGGTGCCACCGAGTTGTTCCACTCAGTCACACCGATAGGGTCAGGCTATATATATCCACGGGCCAAAATTTGGAAATTTCTCCGAACTCTTTCACCCGCACTCAGCCTGCTCTACCTCCCTGGGTCTCCGGATCGTCCCCCTTGTCGCCAACTGCTTCCCGCCGCTGGTCTCCGCCGCCGTCAACGGGAATCGTCTCCGCCGTTGCCGCCGTAGCAAGTCCATCGTCGAGCTAGGGTATGGACTTGATCCTTGTGCTAATCCCACTCCGATTCCTAGCACATTGTTTTGCCATGTATCTTGCCATGATTGAGATCACCCTATCCAGCGAAATCACTCTGTAGTTTAGTTGTGGATTGAAAATTTAGGGTTAGGTTTCCGCCGAAATCATCTCGGACCAACCGAGTTGTAGAACTCGGTTCCACCGATTTGGCTCAGGCCATTGCACATGTGATTCTTGGTCTGACCGAGAATTGCAAATTGGTGTGACCGAGTTCAGGACTTTGTGAAACCCTAGCAGTCTTGGTGCCACCGAACTGTGACTCGGTCTGACCGAGTTCACCAGTTTAGGTTCCAAAAGCTGCTTTGGTATCACCGAGTTTTCAAATCGGTAGATCCGAAATGCTTTCTGTGGAAAACTAAAACTAAGTTTTTGATTCATTCTTTTGCAAAAACCTCTGCATTTTGTGATGCTCATCTACTCTACCTCATTTGTATCTATTCACAGGGTCTGCTGTCAGTGTTTGCAACATGTATGATCAAAGTGACAGTCAGAACAAGTCTGAGGAGCAGGTTCACTTGAGTGAGGGCACTAGTCCCTCAAGCAGCTATGATGGTAGTGGGAGCACACCCAGCAACCTACCCAAGGCAGCCACCAGGGCCAGAAAGAAGAGAACCTCAGAGTCTGAGGATGAAGACTATGTGGCTGTTGAGGATGAGGCCACCTCCAAGAAGAAGGTGCTGAAGAAGGAGTATGGCACAACTGCTGCCACTAAGCCTGGTATGAAGACCAAAGCACCTGCAAGAAGAATTCCCATGTCTAAAGCCAGAGCCTCCAGTCAAGTACCTTTGGAATCTGAACCCAAAGAGGCTGCTGCAGAAGGAAAGAATAGGAAGGAAAGGGTCAAGAAGACCATGGCCAGGGTTGTTGGAAAGCCTTCCATGATGGAAGAAGAAGAAGAGGAAGAGGTTGCTGCACCAGCACCTAAAGCTCAAAAGCTTATGGGTGATGCTATTAGGTCAGGAGCTACTTCATCAAAGCCCAAAGAAGCTCCCAAGGCAGCTGCTCCAAAACCCAAAACTGCACCCAAGAGGAATACAAGGAACATCCCTGCTGGAGAGAAGAACAAGGCCCCAGTGCCTGAAGCTGCTTTTGAAGAAGAAGAAGATGATGAGGAACATGTTTTGAGGAAGCTGAAACCCAAAATTCCAGATCACAATGATGTTCATCCTAAAGCTGAGGATATGAAGCTGAGGAAGGATGCAGGACTCAGACAGTGGAGATTGACTGATCCCTATGCAGTCAGGAGGAGAACTGCTGTGGACTACAGGTTCCATACAAAGGAACATCAGGACTTCTATGAGACAATATTGCTTAACAAAAAGCCAATAGTCTGTGATATGAGATGGGTGGACTGGAAATACATCAGGAAAATGAAGAACATTATCCAGGAGTGTATGACAGTTTCAAGTCTTGTAGAGTAGATGACTTTGTTGGGCAGAAGCTCACAAAGTGGAATGATGAGCTTATTATGCAGTTCTACTCCACAGCTCACTTCTATCCAGATGGAAGGATTGTCTGGATGTCTGAATGTACTAGGTACCAATCAACAGTTGAAGAATGGGCAAATTTGATCAATGCACTTAAGGAAAATGAGGATGACTTGGATGTCTATGCCAAGAAGAAGAAGGATCACAACTCCATGGCACACATGTATAGAGAGATCCCAGATGCTGCTATTGAGACACACAAGTTTGGATCAGTACATTACCTTCTGTCAGGATTGCCAACAATCAACTAGATCCTCAGGCACACCCTTTTGCCTAAGTCAGGTGATCACAAGATGATCAGAGGCCATTCTATCAACCTGCTTCACATATTTGATGTGCCTCAAAAGTTCAAGGTCATGAGCCTCATAGTGGAAACTATCAAGAGAACAGGTGCTAACCAAAAGAGAAGTTGTGGCTATGCCCCACAGATCCAGGAGCTAATCAACTCCAAGATGGGCACTGGCACATACCTCTTGGACAAGGAACACATGCCCATCTACCCAGACTTTGAGGACAACACGGTTGTTATGGATGAAAATGAACCATCTTCTATGCAAGCACAAGAGAAGAAGGAGAAGGCAAGGACTGAAAAGGCTGCAAAGATGCCAACCATTGATGAGGCATCTCAATACTTCCTGAAGAGCAAGCAAGATCAGCTTGGCTACTTGATTGACTCCACTCTGAGGATTGAGAAGGTATTGGCCACCCTGAATCAAAACCAGGAGAGCCTGGAGAGAATCATGGAGCAGAAGTTTTATGACTTGGATGTGAAGGTTACTGAGATACAGTCTGTTGTTGTGCAACTTCAGGATGAAGTGCAGGAGAAGAAGGGCAAGACTACCACTGATGCTTTTGCTAGAGTGCCTAGGAGTTAGAGATCTGATGTAGTGCCTGTTCCAGACACCAGAGCCACATCATCTGCACCAGCTACAACTTCTGTGCAACCAGCTCCAGCACCTACTCCACCAGCTCCATCTTCATCAACTGATGCCTTTGTCCTTGATGTTATTTCTACACCACCATCTGAACACCAAGCCTGAGAGTCGATCTAGCACTATGCATTTTTTGTGAACTTTTTTTGTAACTTGTTGCCAAAGGGGGAGAAAATGTATAGATCATAGGCTTAGAGAGAGAGTGTTGCTTTTGTTCTCTCTTGTCCTTTTTTGGTGGTTGAACTTTGTTGTTTGCTTGGTTGAGATACTCTATGCTTTTGTGTGATACTTGGATGATCATGTGTTTGATCATATGCTACCTTAACGCTTGTTGGATGACATTATATTTTTATATCTCTATATGATCATTCACTTTGCTTGGTGATGAGTGCATGTATTTAATTATTATCATTTTGAGCGCTCCACCAAGATGTATGTGACATGGAAGAGTAACCCGTGATCCTAATTCATTGTGCATTTACAGTCCAAAGCAAATCTTAAACTATGCACAAATTTAAGGGGAGCTCTTACTTATCACATACTTCTCAAAGCGACAATGTTTTTCACTCTTATTATCATTTGTTGAAGCTTTGATCTATATGTTGTCATCAATTACCAAAAAGGGGGAGATTGAAAGTGCAACTATCCCTAGGTGGTTTTGGTAATTCCTAATAACATATAGCTCATTGAGCTAATGCTATTTCAAGATAAATATTTCAGGAAAGCTTAATGATTGGCATGGCATGGATGACAAAAGTGGATCCCTCAAAATGGTAAGGACAAAAGGATTGGCTCAAGCTCAAAGCTCAAGACTCTACATTTTCTATTTTAGTGGTCCAAGATCACATTGAGTCTATAGGAAAAGCCAATACTATCAAGGAGGGATGAGATGTTTCTTAATGAGGTTCTTGCTCAAAATGCTTAGTGATATGCTTCGAAGCCCTCAACTACCTTCTCACATCCACATATGACCTAAACCAAAAGTTAAACTCGTCCGCACCGATTCTTTCTATCCGGCGCCACCAAGTTCAGATGGCATAGCCACTGCCCCAAACCCTAGGCAAATCGGTCTCATCGATAGGGATCTCGGTCTCACCGAGATGGGATTGTAATCTCTCTGTTTCCCTTCGTAATGTTTTGGTACCACTGAGATGAGCAATCGGTCCCACCGAGATTGCAATGTAAACTCTCTGTTTCCCTTTCATAACATTTCGGTCTCACCGAATGAGCGAACCGGTCCCACCTAGTTTACCTGACCAACTCTCTGGTTAGCTTATTACGAAAATCGGTCCCACTGAGTTTGAGTAATCAGTCTCACAGAGATTACTTTATGCCCTAACCCTAACCATATCGGTCCTACCGAGTTGCATGTCGGTCCCACTGAAAATCCTAACGGTTACTAGGTTTGCTGAATCGGTCCGACCGAGTTTCTCAATTCGGTCCCACCGATATTGGCAAGTTGTGTGTAACAGTTAGATTTTGTGTGGAGGATATATATACCCCTCCACCTCCTCTTCATTCATGGAGAGAGCCATCAGAACGAACCTACACTTCCAACTTACATTTTCTGAGAGAGAACCACCTACACTTGTGTTGAGGCCAATATATTCCATTCCTACCATATGAATCTTGATCTCTAGCCTTACCCAAGTTGCTTTCCACTCAAATCTTCTTTCCACCAAATCCAAATCCTGTGAGAGAGAGTTGAGTGTTGGGGAGACTATCATTTGAATCACAAGAGCAAGGAGTTCATCATCAACACACCATTTGTTACTTCTTGGAGAGTGGTGTCTCCTAGATTGGCTAGGTGTCACTTGGGAGCCTCCAACAAGATTGTGGAGATGAACCAAGGAGTTTGTAAGGGCAAGGAGATCGCCTACTTCGTGAAGATCTACCACTAGTGAGCAAGTCCTTCGTGGGCGACGGTCAGGGTGGGATAGACTGTTGGGGAACGTAGCAGGAATTCAAAATTTTCCTACGAGTCACCAAGATCTATCTATGGAGAGACTAGAAACGAGGGGAAGGAGAGTGCATCTACATACCCTTGTAGATCGCTAAGCGGAAGCGTTCAAGTGAACGGGGTTGAAGGAGTCGTACTCGTCGTGATCCAAATCACCCGAGATCCTAGTGCCGAACGGACGGCACCTCCGCGTTCAACACACGTGCAGCCCGGTGACGTCTCCCACGCCTTGATCCAGCAAGGAGAGAGGGAGAGATTGGGGAAGACTCCGTCTAGCAGCAGCACAATGGCGTGGTGGTGATGGAGGAGCGTGGCACTCCAGCAGGGCTTCGCCAAGCACCGCTAGAGACGAGGATGGAGAGAGGTAGGGCTGCGCCAGGGAGAGGTGGAAACTCATGTGTTGGCAGCCCCAAAGACCTCAACTATATATAGGGGAGAGGGAGGGGGCTGCGCCCCCTCTAGGGTTCCCACCCCAAGGGGTGCGGCAGCCCCAAAACCCATCTAGGGTGGCGGCCAAGGGGGGGAGAGGGGGAAACTTGCCCCCCAAGTAAGGTGGAGGCGCTCCCTCCCCAAACCCTAGGCGCCTTGGGCCCTGGTGGGGGAGGGGGCGCACCAGCCCACCTGGGGCTGGTCCCCTCCCACACTTGGCCCATGCTGCCATCTGGGGCCAGTGGCCCCACTTGGTGGACCCCCGGGACCCTCCCGGTGGTCCCGATACGTTACCTATAGCACCCAAAAAATTTCCGATGACCAAAACATGACTTACCATATATAAATCTTTACCTCCGGACCATTCCGGAACTCCTCGTGACGTCCGGGATCTCATCCGGGACTCCAAACAACATTCGGTAACCACGTATATCTATTCCCTATAACCCTAGCGTCATCAAACCTTAAGTGTGTAGACCCTACGGGTTTGGGAACCATGCAGACATGACCGAGATGTTCTCCGATCAATAACCAACAGCGGGATCTGGATACCCATGTTGGCTCCCACATGTTCCACGATGATCTCATCGGATGAACCACGATGTCAAGGACTCAATCAACCCCGTATAAAATTCCCTTTGTCTAGCGGTATTGTACTTGCCCGAGATTCGATCGTCGGTATGCCGATACCTTGTTCAATCTCATTACCGGCAGGTCTCTTTACTCGTTCTGTAACACATCATCCCGTGATCAACCCCTTGGTCACATTGTGCACATTATGATGATGTCCTATCGAGTGGGCCTAGAGATACCTCTCCGTCACACGGAGTGACAAATCCCAGTCTCGATTCATGCCAACCCAACAGACACTTTCGGAGATACCCGTAGTGCACCTTTATAGCCACCCAGTTACGTTGTGACATTTGGTACACACAAAGCATTCCTACGGTATCCGGGAGTTGCACAATCTCATGGTCTAAGGAAATGATACTTGACATTAGAAAAGCTTTAGCATACGAACTACACGATCTTTGTGCTAGGCTTAGGATTGGGTCTTGTCCATCACATCATTCTCCCAATGATGTGATCCCGTTATCAACGACATCCAATGTCCATGGTCAGGAAACTGTAACCATCTATTGATCAACGAGCTAGTCAACTAGAGGCTTACTAGGGACATGGTGTTGTCTATGTACCCACACATGTATCTGAGTTTCCTATCAATACAATTATAGCATGGATAATAAACGATTGTCATGAACAAGGAAATACTAATTATTATTGCCTCTAGGGCATATTGCCAACAGTCTCCCACTTGCACTAGAGTCAATAATCTAGTTCACATCGCCATGTGATTAACACTCACAGGTCACATCACCATGTGACCAACATCCAAAGAGTTTACTAGTGTCACTAAACTAGTTCACATCATCATGTGATTAAGACTCATTGAGTTCTGGGGTTTGATCATGTTTGCTTGTGAGAGAGGTTTTAGTCAACGGGTGTGCAAGATTCAGATCCGTATGTATTTTGCAAATCTCTAGGTCATATTGTAAATGCTGCTTCCACGCTCCAGTTGGAGCTTTTCCAAATTGTTGCTCCACTATACGTATCCGGTTTGCTATTCAGAGTCATTCGGGTAGGTGTTAAAGCTTGCATCGACGTAACCCTTTACGCCGAACTCTTTATCACCTCCATAATCGAGAAACATGTCCTTATTTACTCCAAGGACAATTTTGACCGCTGTCCAATGATCCACTCCTGGATCATTCTTGTACCCCTTGACTGACTCATGGCAAGGCACACTTCCGGTGCGGTACACAACATAACATACTATAGAGCCTACGTCTGAAGCATAGGGGACGACCTTCGTCCTTTCTCTCTTTTCTACCGTGGTCGAGCTTTAAGTCTTAACTTCATACCTTACAACTCAGGCAAGAACTCCTTCTTTGACTGATCCATCTTGAACACCTTCAAGATCATGTCAAGGTATGTGCTCATTTGAAAGTACCATTTAGCGGTTTTTGATCTATCCTCATAGATCTTGATGCTCAATGTTCAAGCAGCTTAATCCAGGCTTTCTATTGAAAAACACCTTTCAAACAACCCTATATGCTTTCCAGAAATTCTACATCATTTCCGATCAACAATATGTCAACAACATATACTCATCAGAAATGCTATAGTGCTCCCACTCACTTCTTTGGAAATACAAGTTTCTCATAAACTTTGTATAAACCCAAAATCTTTGATCATCTCATCAAAGCGTATATTCCAACTCCGAGATGCTTACTCCAATCCTTAGAAGGATTGCTGGAGCTTTGCATACTTGTTAGCATCTTTCAGGATTGACAAAACCTTCTGGTTGTATCACATACAACCTTTCCTCAAGAATAACGTCGAGGAAACAATGTTTTGACATCCTATCTGCAAGATTTCATAAATCCTGCAGTAATTGCTAATATAATTCCAACAGACTCTTAGCATCGCTACGAATGAGAAAGTCTCATTGCAGTCAACTCCTTGAACTTGTAGGAAAACATCTTAACGACAAGTCGAGCGTTCTTAATGGTGACACTTACCATCATTGTCCGTCTTCCTTTTAAAATCAATCTGTACTCAACAGCCTTACGACCATCAAGCAGTTCTTCCAAAGTCTACACTTTGTTTTCATTCATGGATCCTCTCTCGGATTTTATGGCCTCAAGCCACTTGTCGGAATCTGGGCCCACCATCGCTTCTCCATAGCTCGTAGGTTCATTGTTGTCTAGCAACATGACCTCCAAGACAGGATTACGTACCACTCTGAAGCAGTACGCATCCTTGTCGATCTACGAGGTTTGGTAGTGACTTGATCCAAAGTTTCATGATCACTATCATAAGCTTCTACTCCAATTGGTGTAGGTGCTACAGGAACAACTTCCTGTGCCCTGCTACACACTAGTTGAAGTGATGGTTCAACAACCTCATCAAGTCTCCACCATCCTCCCACTCAATTCTTTCGAGAGAAACTTTTCCTCGAGAAAGGACCCGTTTCCAGAAACAATCTTTTGCTTCCGGGTCTGAATTAGGAGGTATACCCAACTGTTTTTGGGTGTCCTATGAAGATGTATTTTATCCGCTTTGGGTTCGAGCTTATCAACCTGAAACTTTTTCACATAAGCGTCGCAGCCCCAAACTTTTAAGAAACGACAACTTAGGTTTCTCCAAACCATAGTTCAAATGGTGTCGTTTCAACGGAATTGCATGGTGCCCTATTAAAGTGAGTGCGGTTGTCTCTATTGCCTAACCCACGAACGATAGTGGTAATTTGATAAGAGACATCATGGTATGCACCATATCCAATAGGGTGCAACTATGATGTTCGGACACACCATCACACTATGGTGTTCCAGGCGGTATTAATTGTAAAACAATTTCCACAATGTCTTAATTGCGTGCCAAAGCTCGTAACTCAGATACTCATCTCTATGATCATATCATAGACATTTTATCCTCTTCTCACGATGATCTTCAACTTCACTCTGAAATTACTCGAACCATTCAATAATTCAGACTTGTGTTTCATCAAGTAAATATACTCAACATCTACTCAAACCATCTGTGAAGTAAGAACATAACAATATTCACCGCATGCCTCAACATTCATTGGACTGCACACATCAAAATGTGTTACTTCCAACAAGTTGCTATCTTGTTCCATCTCACTGAAAATGAGTCTTTTCAGTCATCTTGCCCATGTGGTATGATTTGCACGTATCAAGTGATTCAAAATCAAGTGAGTCCAAACGATCCATCTGCATGTAGTTTCTCCATGCGTATACACCAATAGACATGGTTCGCATGTCTCAAACTTTTCAAAACGAGTGAGTCCAAAGATCCATCAACATGGGCTTCTTCATGCGTTTTATACCAATATGACTCAGTGCCACAAGTATGTGGTACTATCATTACTATCTTATATCTTTTGCATGAATATGTGTATCACGACGATCGAGATTCAATAAACCATTCATTTTAGGTGCAAGACCATTGAAGATATTATTCAAATAACCAGAGTAACCATTATTCTCCTTAAATGAATAACCGTATTGCGATAGACATAATCCAATCATGTCTATGCTCAACACAAACACCAAATAACAATTATTTAGGTTTAACACCAATCTCGATGATAGAGGGAGCGTGCGATGCTTGATCACATCAACCTTGGAAACACCTCCAACACATATCGTCACCTCACCTTTAGCTAGTCTCCGTTTATTCTGTAGCTTTTATTTCGAGTTACTAACACTTAGCAACCGAACCGGTATCTAATACCCTGGTGCTACTAGGAGTACTAGTAAAGTACACATTAACATAATGTATATCCAATATACTTCCGTCGACCTTGCCTGCCTTCTTATCTACCAAGTATCTAGGGTGGTTCTGCTTTAGTGTCTGTTCTTCTCATTACAGAAGCACTTAGTCTCGGGTTTGGGTTCAACCTTGGGTTTTCACTAGAGCAACAACTGTTTTGCCGTTTCATGAAGTATCCCTTCTTGCCCTTGCCCTTCTTGAAACTAGTGGTTTTACTAACCATCAACAATTGATGCTCCTACTTGACTTCTACTTTCGCGGTGTCAAACATCGCGAATACTTCAAGGATCATCATATCTATCCCTGATATGTTATTGTTCATCACAAAGCTCTAGTAGATTGGTGGCAATGACTTTGGAGAAACATCACTATCTCATCTGGAAGATCAACTCCCACTCGATTCAAGTGATTGTTGTACTCAGACAAACTGAGCACAAGCTCAACGATTGAGCTTTTCTCCCTTAGTTTGCAGGCTAAGAAAATCATCGGAGGTCTTGTACCTCTGATGTGGGCACAAGCCTGAAATCCCAATTTCAGCGCTCGAAACATCTCATATGTTCCGCGATGTTTCGAAATCGTCTTTGGTGCCTCAACTCTAAACCGTTTAACTGAACTATCACATAGTTATCAAAACGTGTATGTCAAATGTTCGCAAAATCCACAGACGACGTTCGAGGTTCAACACACCGAGTGGTGCATTAAGGACATAAGCCTTCTACGAAGCAACGAGGACAATCCTCAGTTTACCGACCCAGTCCGCATAATTGCTACTATGAACTTTCAACTAAATTTTCTCTAGGAACATATCTAAAACAGTAGAACTAAAACGCAAGCTTACGATATAATTTGCAAAGACCTTTTGACTATGTTCAGGATAATTGAGTTCATATTATGAACTCCCACTCAGACAGACATCCCTCTAGTCATCTAAGTGATACATGATCCGAGTCAACTAGGCCGTGTCCGATCATCACGTGAGGTGGACTAGTCATCATCGGTGAACATCTTCATGTTGATCGTATCTACTGTACGACTCATGCTCAACCTTTCGGTCTCTTGTGTTCCGAGGCCATGTCTGTACATGCTAGGCTCGTCAAGTCAACCTAAGTGTTTCACGTGTGTAAATCTGGCTTACACCCGTTGTATGTGAATGTTAGAATCTATCACACCCGATCATCACATGGTGCTTCGAAACAACGAACTTTCGCAACGGTGCACAGTTAGGGGGAACACTTTCTTGAAATTTTAATGAGGGATCATCTTATTTACTACCGTCGTTCTAAGCAAATAAGGTGCATAAACATGATAAACATCACATGCAATCAAAAAGTGACATGATATGGCCAATATCATTTTGCTCCTTTTGATCTCTATCTTCGGGGCTCCATGATCATCATCGTCACCGGCATGACACCATGATCTCCATCATCGTGTCTCCATGAAGTTGTCTCGCCAACTATTACTTCTACTACTATGGCTAACGGTTTTAGCGATAAAGTAAAGTAATTACATGGCGTTGTTCAATGACACGTAGGTCATACAATAAATTAAGACAACTCCTATGGCTCCTGCCGGTTGTCATACTCATCGACATGCAAGTCGTGATTCCTATTACAAGAACATGATCAATCTCATACATCACATATCATTCATCACATTCTTTTTTGGCCATATCACATCACATAGCAAACCCTGCAAAAACAAGTTAGATGTCCTCTAATTGTTGTTTGCATGTTTTACATGGCTGCTATGGGTTTCTAGCAAGAACGTTTCTTACCTACGCAAAACCACAACGTGATATGTCAATTGCTATTTACCCTTCATAAGGACCCTTTTCATCGAATCCGATCCGACTAAAGTGGGAGAGACTGGCACCCGCCAGCCACCTTATGCAACAAGTGCATGTCAGTCGGTGGAACCTGTCTCACGTAAGTGTACGTGTAAGGTCGGTCTGGGCCGCTTCATCCCACAATACCGTCGAAACAAGATTGGACTAGTAACAGTAAGCATATTGAACAAAATCAACGGCCACAACTACTTTGTGTTCTACTCGTGCATAGAATCTACGCAATAAACTTGGCTCTGATACCACTGTTGGGGAACGTAGAAGAAATTCAAAATTTTCCTACGAGTCACCAAGATCTATCTATGGAGAGACTAGCAACGAGGGGAAGGAGAGTGCATCTACATACCCTTGTAGATCACTAAGCGGAAGCGTTCAAGTGAACGGGGTTGAAGGAGTCATACTCGCCGTGATCCAAATCATCGGAGATCCTAGTGCCGAATGGACGACACCTCCGTGTTCAACACACGTGCAGCCCGGTGATGTCTCCCACGCCTTGATCCAGCAAGGAGAGAGGGAGAGGTTGGGGAAGACTCCGTCCAGCAGCAGCACAACGGCGTGGTGGTGATGGAGGAGCGTGGCACTCCAACAGGGCTTCGCCAAGCACTGCTAGAGACGAGGAGGGAGAGAGGTAGGGCTGCGCCAGGGAGAGGTGGAAACTCATGTGTTGGCAGCCCCAAAGACCTCAACTATATATAGGGGAGAGGGAGGGGGCTGCGCCCCCTCTAGGGTTCCCACCCCAAGGGGTGCGGCAGCCCCAAAACCCATCTAGGGTGGCGGCCAAGGGGGGGAGAGGGGGAAACTTGCACCCCAAGTAAGGTGGAGGCGCCCCCTCCCCAAACCCTATGCGCCTTGGGCCCTGGTGGGGGGGCGCACCAGCCCACCTGGGGCTGGTCCCCTCCCACACTTGGCCCATGCTGCCCTCTAGGGCCGGTGGCCCCACTTGGTGGACCCCCGGGACCCTCCCGGTGGTCCCGGTACGTTACCTATAGCACCCGAAACTTTTCCTGTGGCCAAAACAGGACTTCCCATATATAAATCTTTACCTTCGGACCATTTCGGAACTCCTCGTGACATTCGGGATCTCATCCGGGACTCCGAACAACATTCGGTAACCACGTATATCTATTCCCTATAACCCTAGCGTCATCGAACCTTAAGTGTGTAGACCCTACGAGTTCGGGAACCATGCAGACATGACCGAGACGTTCTCCGGTCAATAACCAACAGCGGGATCTGGATACCCATGTTGGCTCCCACATGTTCCACGATGATCTCATCGGATGAACCACGATGTCAAGGACTCAATCAATGCCGTATACAATTCCCTTTGTCTAGCGGTATTGTACTTGCCCGAGTTTCGATCGTCGGTATGCCGATACCTTGTTGAATCTCGTTACCGGCAAGTCTCTTTACTCGTTCTGTAACACATCATCCCGTGATCAACCCCTTGGTCACATTGTGCACATTATGATGATGTCCTACCGAGTGGGCCCAGAGATACCTCTTCGTCACACGGAGTGACAAATCCCAGTCTCGATTCGTGCCAACCCAACAGACACTTTCGGAGATACCCGTAGTGCACCTTTATAGCCACCCAGTTACGTTGTGACGTTTGGTACACCCAAAGCATTCCTACGGTATCCAGGAGTTGCACAATCTCATGGTCTAAGGAAATGATACTTGACATTAGAAAAGCTTTAGCATACGAACTACACGATCTTTGTGCTAGGCTTAGGATTGGGTCTTGTCCATCACATCATTCTCCCAATGATGTGATCCCGTTATCAACGACATCCAATGTCCATGGTCAGGAAACCGTAACCATCTATTGATCAACGAGCTAGTCAACTAGAGGCTTACTAGGGACATGGTGTTGTCTATGTACCCATACATGTATTTGAGTTTCCTATCAATACAATTATAGCATGGATAATAAACGATTATCATGAACAAGGAAATATAATAATAATAACTAATTTATTATTGCCTCTAGGGCATATTTCCAACATAGACAAGGTTGCTTCTTCGTGGACCCTTCTTGGGTGGAGCCTGCTATGTCTTGAGCTTGCGTTGGTTTTCCTTGAAGAGGAAAGGGTGATGCTGCAATAGTAGTGTAAGGATTTCCCTCAGTTTTTGAGAACCAAGGTATCAATCCAGTAGGAGGCTCCTCAAAAGTCCCACGCACCTACACAAACGAACCAAGAACTCGCAACCAACGCGATAAAGGGGTTGTCAATCCCTTCACGGCCACTTGCGAAAGTGAGATCTGATAGAGATAGTATGATAAGATAAATATATTTTTGGTATTTTATAATATAGATGCAAAAAGTAAAGATGCAAATAAAAGTAGATTGGAAGCAAATATAATAAGAGATAGACCCGGGGGCCATATGTTTCACTAGAGGCTTCTCTCGAGATAGCATAAGTATTACGGTGGGTGAACAAATTACACTCGATCAATTGATAGAAAAGTGAATAATTATGAGATTATCTAGGCATGATCATGTATATAGGCATCATGTCCGCAACAAGTAGACCGACTCCTGCCTGCATCTACTACTATTACTCCACACATCGACCGACTCCTGCCTGCACCTAGAGTATTAAGTTCATAAGAACAGAGTAACGCCTTAAGCAAGATGACATGATGTAGAGGGATAAACTCATGCAATATGATATAAACCCCATCTTGTTATCCTCGATGGCAACAATACAATACATGCCTTGCAACCCTTTCTGTCACTGTGTAAGGACACCGCAAGATTGAACCCAAAGCTAAACACTTCTCCCATGGCAAGAAAGATCAATCTAGTAGGCCAAACCAAACTGATAATTCGAAGAGACTTGCAAAGATAACTCAATCATACATAAAAGAATTCAGAGAAGATTCAAATATTCTCAAAGAATAACTTGATAATAAACCCACAATTCATCGGATCTCGACAAACACACCGCAAAAAGAGATTACATCGAATAGATCTCCACAAGAGAGGGGGAGAACATTGTATTGAGATCCAAAAAGAGAGAAGAAGCCATCTAGCTAATAACTATGGACCCGTAGGCCTGTCGTAAACTACTCACAACTCATCAGAGGGGCAAGGATGTTGATGTAGAAGCCCTCCGTGGTCGATTCCCCCTCCGGCAGAGTGCCGGCGAAGGCTCCAAGATGAAATCTCGCAGATACAGAAGGTTACGGCGGTGGAAATTGTGTTTCGTCTGCTCCCTGGATGTTTTCGGGGTACGTAGGCTTATATAGGAGGAAGAAGTACGTCGATGGATGCCCGAGGGGCCCACGAGACAGGGGGGCGCGCCCTATAGGGGGGGGGGCGCCCTCCTATCTCGTGACCGCCTCCGCTGCTTCTTGACTTGCACTCCAAGTCCTCTGGATCACGTTTGTTCCAAAAATCACGCTCCCGAAGGTTTCATTCCATTTGGACTCCGTTTGATATTTCTTTTCTTCGAAATACTGAAATAGGCAAAAAAAACAGCAATACGGGTTGGGCCTCCGGTTAGTAGGTTAGTCCCAAAAAATGATATAAATGTGTAAAATAGAGCCCATAAACATCCAAAAGGGGTAATATAATAGCATGGAACAATCAAAAATTATAGATACGTTGGAGACGTATCAAGCATCCCCAAGCTTAATTCATGCTCGTCCTCGAGTAGGTAAATGATAAAAAGAGAATTTTTGATGTGGAATGCTACCTAGCATAATTCTCAATGTAATTTTCTTTATTGTGGCATGAATGTTCAGATCCAAATGATTCAAAATAAAAGTTCATATTGATAAAATAAATAGTAACACTTCAAGCATACTAATCAAAGCAATCATGTCTCCTCAAAATAACATGGCAAAATAAAGTTCATCCCTACAAAATCATATAGTTAGGCTATGCTTCATTTTCGTCACACAAAGATGTTCCCAACTTCTATACCCCCGATGACAAGCCAAGCAATTGTTTCATACTTGAATAATCTCAAACTTTTTCAACCTTCATGCAATACATGAGCGTGAGCCATGGATATAGCACTATGGGTGGAATAGAATATGACAATGGGGATTGTATGGAGAAGACAAAAAAGGAGAAAGTCTCACATTGACGAGGATAATCAACAGGCTATGGAGATTCCCATCAATTGATGTCAACATGAGGAGTAGGGATTGCCATGCAAGATGCACTAGAGCTATAAATAAATGCTCAACAAAAGAAAACTAGTGGGTGTGTATCCAACTTCCTTGCTCACGAAGACCTAGGGCATTTGAGGAAGCCCATCGTAGGAATATACAAGCCAAGTTCTATAATGCAAAATTCCCACTAGTATGAAGAAGGCAACTTATGAGACTCACTATATGAAAAACATGGTGCTACTTTGAAGCACAAGATATGAGACTCACTACATGAAGAACAGGGTGCTACTTTGAAGCACAAGTGTGGAAAAAGAGATAGTAACATTACCCTTTTTATTTATTTTCTTCTTTTCTTCTTCTTTTCTTTTTTTTTCTTTTTCCTTTTCCTTTTTTGGGCCTTTTTTTGGCCTTTCTTCTTCTTTTTTTTCCTTTTTTTCTTTGGGCAATGCTCTAATAATGATGATCATCACACTTCTATTGATTACAACATATGAATTACAACTTGAAACTAGAACAAGATATGACTCTATATGAATGCCTCCGGCGGTGTACCGGGATGGTGCAATGAATCAAGAGTGACATGTATGAAAAATAATGCATGGTGGCTTTGCCACAAATACGATGTCAACTACATGATCATGCAATGGCAATATGACAAAAGTAATGTATGTCATGATGATGATAAACGGAACGATGGAAAGTTGCATGGCAATATATCTCGGAATGGCTATGGAAATGCCATAATAGGTAGGTATGGTGGATGTTTTGAGGAAGATATAAGGAGGTTTATGTGTGATAGAGCGTATCGTATCACGGGGTTTGGATGCACCGGTGAAGTTTGCACCAACTCTCAAGGTGAGAAAGGGTAATGCACTATACCGAAGAGGCTAGCAATGGCGGAAAGGTAAAAGTGCGTATAATCCATGGACTCAACATTAGTCAAAAGAACTCATATACTTATTGAAAAAATTTAGAAGTAATCAAAAATCAAGTACTACGCGCATGCTCCTAGGGGGATAGATTGGTAGGAAAATACCATCGCTCGTCCCCGACCGCCACTCATAAGGATGCACAAGCCAGGTACACTTCTTGTTTCAAATTTGTTACACAACTTTAACCATACGTGCATGCTACGGGACTTGCTAACTTCAACACAAGAATTCTTTGAATTCATAATCACCCAACTAGCATGACTTTAATATCACTACCTCCCTATCTCAAAACAATTATCAAGTATCAAATTGATCATAGCATCCAATTCACTTCCTATGATAGTTTTTATTATACCCAACTTGGATGCCTACCATTCTAGGACCAATTTTATAACCAAAGCAAATACCATGCTGTTCTAAAAGACTCTCAAAAATATATAAGTGAAGCATGAGAGACTAGCAATTTCTACAAAAATAAGTCACCACCGTGTTCTAAAAGATATAAGTGAAGCACTAGAGCAAAAACTATCAAGCTCAAAAGATATAAGTGAAGCACATAGAGTATTCTAGCAAATCTAATAAAATAGGATTCTCCCAAAAAGTGTGTACAGCAAGGATGATTACGGTAAACTAAAAAGCAAAGACTAATATAATACACGACGCTCCAAGCAAAACACATATCATGTGGTGAATAAAAATATAGCTCCAAGTAAAGTTACGAATGAACAAAGACGAAAGAGGGGATGCCTTCCCGGGGCATCCCCAAGCTTAGGCTTTTGGCTATCCTTGAATATCTTGGGGTGCCTTGGGCATCCCCAAGCTTAGGATCTTGCCACTCCTTATTCCATAGTCCATAAAAGCTTTACCCAAAACTTGAAAACTTCACAACACAAAACTCAATAGGAAATCTTATAAGCTCCGTTAGTGAAAGAAAACAAAACCACCACATAAGTTACTGTAATTAACTCATTCTTTATTTATTTTGGTGTTAAAACTACTGTATTCCAACTTCTCCATGGTTTATAAACTATTTTACAAGCCATAGATGCATCAAAATAAGTAAACAACACACGAAAAACAGAATCTGTCAAAAACAGAACAGTCTGTAGCAATCTGTAACTAACACAAACTTCTGGAACTCTAAAAATCCTACCAAAATAGGAAGTACTGGAAAATTTATTTATTGATCAGCATCAAAAAGAATCAATGAAAAATCACGTTTCTGTGATTTATTGAATTTTTTCTCGCGAGCGCAAAGTTTCTGTTTTTCAGCAGAATCAAATCAACTATCATCATAGGTTATCCTATAGGTTCTACTTGGCACAAACACTAACTAAAAGATAAAAACACATCTAAACATAAATTAGATGCAAGATTTATTAAATAACAGCAAGGAAAAATATTGGGTTGTCTCCCAACAAGCGCTTTTCTTTAAAGCCTTTTTAGATAGGCATTGAGATTTCAATGATGCTCACATGAAAGACAAGAATTGAAGCACAAAGAGAGCATCATAAAACATGTGACAAACACATGTAAGTCTAACATACTTCCTATGCATAGGCATCTTGTAAGCGAACAAATTATCAAGGCAAGCAAAAGTTAGCATATGCTAGGAAGAACAAAGAGATGATAGCAATCTCAACATGAAGAGAAGTAATCTAGTAACATGAAAATTTCTACAACCATATTTTCCCCTCTCATAATAATTACATGTAGGATCATAAGAAAATTCAACAAAATAGCTATCACATAAAATATTTTCAACATGATCCACATGCATGCGAAGTTGACACTCTTCCAAAATAGTGGGATTAACATTAACTAAAGTCATGACCTTTCCGAACCAATTTTTATCAAAAATATCATAAGATTGAACATACTCCAAATATGTGGGATCTAAAGTTGACACTCTTCCAAACCCACTTTCAATATTATTGCGAACACTATTATCAATCTCATATTCATCATGGGGCTTAAATAAATTTTCAAGGTTATAAGAAGAGTCACCCCAATCATGATCATTGAAACAAGTAGTAGACATAGCAAAACTAGCATCCCCAAGCTTAGGATTTTGCATATTATTAGCACAATTGACATCAAGAGAATTTATAGGAAAAACATTGCAATCATGCTTTTTATTAAAGAAGTTATCATGAATCTCTTCATAAATTTCTTCATCATAATTTTCAGATTCACAAATTTCAAGCAAAACTTCATAAAGATAATCTAGTGCACAAAACTCACTAGCAATTGGTTCAGAATAATTGGATCTCTTAAAGAGATTAGCAAGCGGATGAGGATCCATAGATCTTAGGTTCTCTGTTAAGCAATAAATAAGCATCTATTCCAACAAACCGAGCAAACGAAAGGGCAAGCAAAAGAAAGGAGAAGATTGGGAAAGAGTGGGCGAATAAAACGACAAAGGTGAAGTGGGGGAGAGGAAAACGAGAAGCAAATGGCGAATAATGTAAATGCGAGGGAGATGGGTTTGTGATGGGTACTTGGTATGTCTTGACTTGAGCGAAGACCTCCCCGGCAACGGCGCCAGAAATACTTCTTGCTACGTCTTGAGCTTGCGTTGGTTTTCCTTGAAGAGGAAAGGGTGATGCATCAATAGTAGCGTAAGTATTTCCCTCAGTTTTTGAGAACCAAGGTATAAATCCAGTAGGAGGCTCCTCAAAAGTCCCATGCACCCCCCTCTAGACATACTTTCGATCCTACAGAACTGCACTGACTACAAGCAAACAAATAAACAAGACAACACGGAAATAAATAAGCAGCAAACTTATGCTAGGCTATCACGGCTATTACACATATTACATCCACTCGGCATCAAAGTTCACCACCAGCGCAAATAAATGCGCCGACAAAATAATATACAAAACTGAGAGCACTTCAGAAGGTACTAGGCCTGGCCAGGTCGCCCCCCCCAAACAGCCGAACAAGCTGATTAGACCTCAGTTGTGTCAACGATAGATGCATCACCCGTAGATGTATGGCATGATGGTGCGCAAGGCAGTCCTCTGACATCTTCATTACATCTTTGACTTCAAGTCGGAGCTGAGCTGAAGCAAGCCTTTCCGCTTTAAGTTGAGACTGAAGAAGTCGAACTGATTTAGGCAGCGACTGCATAGAGGTTGTCTCACACCTGCTGGTGAGTAGCTTCAACTCACTGTCTTCATCAAAATAGGACCTTGGGGTCGTCTCGCTGTCCTCAAGATGGTTTGGCTCACTATCTTCCCTAAAGTTCTGCCTGACATAAGAGATACAACTCTGAAAGAGAAACAAGGAGACACGTAATAGGTTTCACAATTATATAAGCAAATAAATTGATCTGTTTTGCATAAGGAACATGTTTTTACAACTACAATTTGAAAGTGGTAGTTGTTGCAAACATCCAATCAGATGTAAACAACAAATCAAACAATAATGGAGGAAATTATGCCTATCCAAATCTATACTGGAACAAAGTTTGAAGGTTTGAGAAGGATGAACTTACATTACATGTTAACATGGGCTGGACAAAGCCCTTCTCCATGGTGATGGAAGGATAATTCAATAAATTCCCCAAAGAAAATTCTTTATAAGCGTTGCCATTATTCTACATTTTGCAAAGAGTAAATATAGATCAAATAATATTGGAAGAAACAGAGGATAATGAAGCTCAGGTGCAGACTGATGATACATAATCAAATAGCAATTAATTAAGTACAACGTTACAAGGCAAAAGGGAGAGAGGTACTGACAAGAGCAATGCAGAGCCCAGTATTGTTGTGAGATCGTATGATCCTTTGAGCAAGGAGATTCATCTGAAATTAGTTTTCATAAAAGAGAGAAGGTAAGGCAGATGCAGAAATTTAGGAGTTCAAATTTTGAATTGATATCATAGACAGTACCTGACGCTGGGCTCTCAGCAGTTCTAATAGGGGTTTGGCAACTAGAGTAGGGGTAAAGTGTGGTACAGTTGGGCCTGTGTTTTATGTGGCTGCTAATCTATCTGATTTAACAGGTATCACTACCTTTTCCAAATACCTAGTTTGTACTCCTTGAGGATGTGCACTCACCCTCTTCCTTTTGGACATCTATTACAAAAGAACAACATTTGACTGGAAAAACATAGTGTGACGACACATGGAATAGGTACAGAAAATGGATAGGTATGGCCTATACTCATATATGATGCTTAAACTAAGCAGATGGTGTAACAAAGTAGAAGTAATGCAAGAGGTCAGATGCAAAATATGTGCGACCAATACAACCTTGCCAAGTTAGAGCAAGCACCTTGATGGGTGAATAAGATAGGCCACCCTCCACCATGCCAAGTTTGTTAGCCAGTGGATTGTTCCACAATATTCCTCTCATGCGCCCATTCTCATATTCATTTTGATAATGTTCAATATCTGACATGCATGAAAACATAAAAACAAGTGAGATTATATTTGTAATGTAGAAGTGATTCTAATCCAATACTGCCTCCCTGTAAACCCCTTTGTGCTATCTCTGCAATTCTTTTAGGAAATGCCATGCATGCTGTAATTTGGTGTGTGCATTAATATAATGTGGCCTACTACTCAAAATATGAGAGCTCTAGAAGTGATGACACTTCGCAGATGACAACTTCAATATATAGTAAAAAAGAACAAGTCGACCTGACCTGACAGATTGAAAATATACTAAGGGAGAACAAGTCGACCTGACCAGTCGAGCGCAAGAGAAGAGGATCATCTTAAAGAAGAGCAGAAGAGCAAGCAGATTGAAGATATTACAAGTCTTTTAATACAATGTCGGTTGGCCACCCATGATGAACCAGAGCGCACAGAGAAATACTATTCTTTCTGGTCTCTCCATATGTAGCTCACATGCATCTCGAAACTAAAGTAGGAACATTTAGCTGACCAATTAAACATCTCTCAGTTTTACTAATATCAGCAATCATATATGAATTTGTACAACTAAGCTTGTTTAGCTCGATGGGTGGAGCAGTGCTATTACGAGACAAACCACGTAGGCTGATCGTGGTCATCATAAAAAATGGGGAAACCATAAGCATGATGAGTACTGTGTTGACCATGGCAGTGGGATGGCAGATCTCAAGCTGCAAACCACGCAAAGGGTAGTTAGCAACCGATGTTTGCTTTGAAATAACAGCTAAGATTTGGTATGGACAAGAAAATACAGTCAACAAGTGACAAAGAAATGCAATTCTGCTGTCTCTCTATATGTCTCGACATGCATTTGGAAACTCAAGTGGGGCGTTTAGCTAACCAATTAAATGTGTCTGTTAACTAATATCAGTATCATATCACAATCATATTTGAACAACTAAGCTTTTGAATTCTGAGTGTTGTGTTGTTTAGCTTGAAGGGTGGAGTAATGCTAGTACAACAGAAAGCACCTACGTAGATCATAGTAGAGTAGATAAAAGGGGAAAACCCTAAGCATCAAGAGAAAAATCAAGAAAGTGGAACTAGCTGGACCACTGGGTGGCGCACATGCTTTTCGAAACGAATATAGGAACATTAGGTGACCAATTAAATGTTCTCTGTTTTAGTGATATGAGCATCATATCAGATTTGTATTTCAACACGTAAGCTTTGGGTTGAGGTCTTGAGGAGCAGTGATAGCACGACACGAAGCACCTACGATGATGGTAGTGAATATAAAGGGGGGAAAACCATAAGCTTTATGAGTATAGTACCCGTGCCATGGCGGATTTGAAGGTGCAAACCGGACAAAGCTACTTCGCAACCAATGTTTGCTTTCAACTAGCCACTACGATTTGGTACGGACAAGAAAAATACAGTAAACAAATTACGATCTATTTTTCGGGTGAGATCAATAACTTAAGCACATATGGAAGAGCACCACCTCTCTTGTGATGCCGTGTAGGCCTCTGATGATACGTTGAGGGTGCTGCGGGTGCGATGGCTATCGGCAGCGGGGAAGAAGACTTTAGACGGCAGACGGCCGGGTTGGGGGATGAATCCTGTTGCCGTGGACAAGGCGGTCGTAGGAGCAACAATGGCAAGGTGGACGACGACGCTGATGAAGTGAGAGGACGCGATGAAAGGATCTCGGTCCAGCGTTGTGGATGAGAGACGTCCATCTCTTGCAGTGGACGACGGGGTAGGGGTGAGGGAGTCCTGGATTAAGGGGTCCTCGGACAACCGGACTATATACTTTGGGAGGACTATTGGATTATGAAGATACAAGATTGAAGACTTCGTCCCATGTCCAGATGGGACTCTCCTTTGCGTGGGGCTATCGCACGATGGTTTGACGATCTTGGAGGGCAAGCTCAAGGGACTCGAAGGCTATGTTGTGGGTCGGATGACCAAGAGTCGTCGGGGCAGGATCTACATCGACGATGCAGGATGGGGTCCCGAGGCCGAGTCAATCGAGTACAGGTACCGGGTCCCCTTTGGTGGCATACACGTTTTCATTGGCAAAATCGGTGAGCCTGGGCCTGAGCCGGACATCTGCACCAACCTCATCGAGACGGCTCAGCGTGCGAGATCTACCCGGGTTAAACCGGCCATGAAGCGTGTCTTCGTCGGAGTCGTCCACGAAGGTGAGCGTGAGGACGAGTCAGAACACGGTAATGAGACCGTCGTCTATTCTGACGACGAGTCCTCGACCGGAGAGACCGAATCGCTATACAAGTTGCAAGACGACCAGATTAGGGGCTGTTCCGATGGCGACAGTATTCCGGACCCCTCGGGCCAGGTCAACCGGGTTGGAATATTCATGGCCGGTACACAGGCGGCGAATCACTCTTCGACCGCCGCAGCAATGCTCTCCGGGTCAGCAGCGGTAGCCGCAGCAGGGGCAGGAGGCCTTGTGCGCCCGCCGGTTCAGGTTCTATCTGAACTGTTTGATGCACTAGCCGCGCTTATGGCAGAGGATAATCTGGCGGATCAGGAGGCCCATAATGCAGAAATCGCGAAGGTGAAAGAGCAGATCGTGCAAGCCAAAGCGGATCTGGCAGCAGAAAAAGACATGATGACTGCAGAACGGGCCGCTTTGGACGCCGAGGCCTATAAACTCATGCTTGACTAGAACGCATCATAGGAGGTTTTGAAGCGGAAGCACAGATCACGCCTGCCGTCAGGGTTTGACCCCCGAAATCTCTTTCACACTCCAGGGGCTGGGCCTAGTAATCCGCCGCAGTACTCGGAGACAAACCGGATTGAGGCACCGGGACCAGGTGAGCCGGTCCAACCTCGCCTGATGGAACCCCCTCAGCAGAACATTATGAATTTTCCGCCGGTCCGGACGCCCCCAAGTCATTATTCTAATCCTATGGACAACCTTGTTGCGGCCGCTGCACGGTTAGAGGCCATCCCAGTCGAAGGGGATTCTCCGCAAGCGATAGAGACACGCCGGGTTAAGGAGCTTCTCCGAACTGCGCTGATTCAGCAGGAGGCATACTCATACAGCCGTGATCGGATTCATTCTACGCCCCGTCCGAGCCGGAGCTATAGCAGGAGCATGGAGGAACCGGCCATATCAAGCAATGCGCGAGGCCGTGAAGCGGCCCGTGGTAATGACCCGGCAGGTGGTGTTGGAGATGCTCAGGATGTGGTGGACCGGGCCCGGGCACAAAGGGAGGCCGAGTTAGCAGCATAGGATAATGCGGGCCAATTTACACCAGTTCGTTCTACAACCTTTGCCGGACCAGGGATCACATCCGCTTTGGGAGTGCCTTGCTTAATCCCAGCTTTACGTAATGTGCGCCTGCCCAAAGATTTCAAGGGTCCACGCAAGGTGCCGAATTACACCGCTGATTTACCCCCTGAAGCATGGGTAGAGAGTTATGAGATGGCCATGGAGATGCTGGACGTGGATGAGGCCGCATGTGCAAAATACTTCACCATGATGCTTGAGGGCACCGCTCGTACTTGGTTAAAGAGCCTGCCACCCAATTCTATCAGCTCATGGGCCCAGCTGCGGGCCCGGTTTATACAGAATTTTAAGGATACATGTAAGCAGCCCAAGTCCATAGTAGACCTGGCGGCTTGTGTCCAGGAGGAAGGAGAATCAACGACCCGTTGGGTGCGCCGCGTTTCGGAAATTTTGCACTCATCTGACAGGATTAATGCTGACTCTGCAATCTTAACTCTGGAAGGCAACTGCCGGTTTGAGCCTCTAAAATTGAAATTGGGACGCATGAAGCGGTTCTGTAATGACATGGGAACCCTCATGGCTGCTTTAGTAAAGTATGCCGATTCGGACAGTACCAAGGATCCCGAACCTAATGATGATGAAACAGGGAAGGGAAGGAAGAATAGCAACTCTAAACAGCAGCAGTACAAACCGGCGGGTCATGGAAACGGAGGTAAACGCAAGGCGGAGGGTAGCATGGATTTTGTGGCCAACGCTAATGCACAGGACAGGGGGCAGCGGCGCAGAGGTAAAGCGGCAGATCGTGATGGGGCCCCCAATCCTAACGCAAGCCGTTTGAATTATTTGTTGAATCAGCCTTGCCCAAAGCACGGGACAAAGGAGATACCGGCTAACCACCTTTGGAAGGATTGTTACATTATGCGGGAGTTTAAAAACTCTAATGCCTTCCGGTATGACCATGGGTCAGGTGGCGGTTCAGGATCCTGTTTACACGGTCCGGGTCACGATGGAGCTTCCGGTTCAGGTTTCAATCAGGGCGGTCACAATAGCCAGAATAATTAGAACGGCCAGCAGCAGCAGCAGCAGCAGCAGTCGGGTTATCAGAGCCAGCCAAAGCAGTTGAGCAATGGGCAATACCATGTCTTCACAACTGGCTTGGATAAGCGCGACCGAAAACTCCACAAGCGAGCGGTGAATTCTGTTGAACCGGCCTTACCATGTTACTTACGCTGGTCAGAGCAGCCCATCGTGTGGAGCAGAGAAGATCACCCGCCCCGGGTTGATAATCCGGCCAGTTAGCATTAGTAGTGGACCCTCAGGTGGGGGGTTATAAGTTCACCAAGGTGCTCATGGATGGAGGAAGCAGTATTAACATACTATACTATGAGACATTCCGGCGCATGGGACTAATAGACAAGGATCTCAGACCGTCGAATACGGTATTCGATGGTGTTGTGCCAGGCAAATCTGCATATCCTGTTGGCAAGATAGCCCTAGATGTGGCTTTTGGGGACGAGCACGATTCTCGGTCAGAAAAATTAAACTTCGAAGTGGTGAAGATCCGGAGCCCGTATCACGCCCTGTTTGGGCGGCCGGCTTATGCCAAGTTCATGGCGTGGCCTTGTTATATCTATTTACAGCTCAAGATGCCGGGTTACAAGGGGACGATAACAGTTCACGGGAACCGTAGGATCGCTTTGGAATGTGAAGAGGGTGATGCGGCTTATGCAGAGTCAGTCTGTGCCACGGAGGAGTTGAAGTATTATAGGGACAATGTTGATCCGGCGGATATGATCCCTTTAAAGAAGCCAACTACAGAGCATGATTCAGATCTGAAGTTCAAATCGGCAGCTGAGACCAAGCTTGTTGACTTCGTGCCCGGCGATTCATCCAAGCAGTTCACTATCAGCGCCAACCTGGATCCCAAATAGGAAAGAGCGCTCATCGAGTTCATCCATGAGAATCGGGACATTTTTGCATGGAAGCCGTCTGACATGCCAGGTGTACCGAGGGAACTCGCTGAGCACACTCTTAATGTGGATCCTAAGTATAAACCGGTGAAACAGTTCCTCCGCCGGTTTAACGAAGAAAGACGCAAGGCCATTGGAGAGGAAGTGGCCAGGCTTTTAGCAGCTGGTTTTATTATTGAGGTGTTCCATCCAGAGTGGCTTGCTAATCCGGTGTTGGTTCTTAAGAAAAACGGCACTTGGCGTATGTGTGTGGATTACACAGATCTTAACAAAGCCTGTCCGGCAGATCCTTTTGCCCTCCCCCGTATTGATCAGATCATTGATGCCACGGCGGGTTGTGAGCGTTTGAGTTTTTTGGATGCATACTCTGGATATCATCAGATCAAGATGGCGGTTAAGGACCAGGAGAAAACAGCATTTATTACTCCCTTTGGAGCCTTTTGCTATGTATCTATGCCCTTCGGGCTCAAGAGTGCCCAAGCCACCTATCAACGGTGTGTACAGAATTGCCTGCATGAGCAGATCGGCCGCAATGTGCACGCCTATGTGGATGATATTGTAGTAAAATCAAGACAGAAGGAGACGCTGGTGGATGATTTGAAGGAGACCTTTGACAACTTGCGAGCTTACAGGATGATGCTTAATCCGGCCAAGTGTGTTTTTGGTGTTCCGGCAGGCAAGTTATTGGGTTTTCTGGTGTCTAACAGAGGAATTGAGGCTAATCCGGAGAAGATTACGGCTATTACATCCCTAGCTAAACCAAAGTGTATCAATGATGTTCAGCGTTTGGCGGGCCGAATTGCTGCGCTGAGCCGGTTTATCAGCCGCCTTGGGGAGAAGGCTATCCCTTTATATCAAATGCTGAGGAAGACAGACAATTTCATCTGGAGTCCAGCTGCTGATGAGGCATTTGAGGACCTGAAGCGGCAGTTAGCCAATCCGCCTGTTCTTGCAGCTCCGGTCGACAAGGAGCCACTATTATTATACGTAGCGGCCAATGCTCGGGCAGTTAGCGTGGCTATTGTGGTGGAACGCAAAGAGGCAAGCAAGGAATATCCGGTTCAGCGCCCGGTTTATTATATCAGCGAGGTGCTTATTGAATCCAAGCAAAGGTATCCGCATCGGCAGAAGCTGGTCTATGGAGTTTTTATGGCCAGTCGGAAGTTGAAGCCGTATTTTCAAGGGCACCCCATCACAGTGGTCAGTTCAGCTCCCTTGGGTGATATTATACAGAATCGGGAGGCGACTGGCCGGATTGTCAAGTGGGCTATAGAGCTTGGGCCACATGGACTGAAGTACGTGCCTCGGACGGCAGTGAAGTCTCAAGCACTTGTTGATTTCATCAATGACTGGACGGAGTTACAAGCACCAGAGGAGAAGCCGGATCACACATATTGGACTATTCATTTTGACGGATCCAGGCAATTGGAAGGCTCGGGGGCTGGAGTCGTATTAACTTCCCCGCGAGGTGATAAGTTTTGTTATGTTCTCCGCTTAATGTTCCCTTGTACTAATAATGCAGCTGAGTACGAAGCCTTGCTCCATGGCCTCCGGATGGCTAAAGAGATGAATTTAAGCCGGGTTAAGTGCTTTGGTGACTCGGACCTAGTGGCTCAACAGGTGTCTGGCACTTGGGATTCTAAGGACCCGCTCATGGCTGCATATCGTCGGGAAGTGGATAATATTGCAGGTTGTTTCAAGGGTTATCAAGTGGATCATGTGGACCGTCGGAAGAATGAAGCGGCGGATGCTTTAAGCCGGTTGGGTTCTCAGCGTAAACCGGTCCCGCCTAACGTCTTTTTGGACGTGTTGCACAACCCGTCAGTCAAGCTCCCAGGTGAGGTGGATTTGGCTATCCCTGATCCGGAGGCTCAATTGGTGGCAGCCCTGCATGTTATTCCGGATTGGACAGTTCCTTATCTTGCGTACATGAACCGGGGGGAGTTACCAGAGGATGAGATTCTGGCCAGGCAGATAGTCCGGCGATCCAAGTCTATGACGATTGTCAATGGTGAATTACATCATTGCAGTATATCAGGGGCGTTTCAACGTTGTGTTTCTCCTGAGGAAGGCTGTGAAATCTTAAGAGAAATCCATGAAGGGGATTGTGGACACCACGCCGGTTCAAAGTCTCTGGTGGCAAAGGCGTTTCGTCACGGGTTCTACTGGTTAACAGCGCACGCTGATGCGGAGGACTTGGTTAAACGGTGTGATGGATGTTAGAAATTTTCAAGGCGTGCTCATGTGCCGGCTCAAGAATTGAGGATGATCCCAATAACATGGCCGTTTGCAACTTGGGGGCTGATATGGTTGGGCCTTTTAAAAGATCCAAGGATAAGAAAACCCACCTTTTGGTGGCAGTTGACAAATTTACCAAGTGGGTTGAAGTGGAGCCTGTCAGCAAGTGTGATGCAGCAACAGCGGTGCAGTTTATCAAGAAGGTGATTTTCCGGTTTGGTTTTCCACACAGTATCATTACTGACAATGGTACCAATTTATCCAAGGGTGCTATGAAGGAGTTCTGTGAACGTGAGCACATCCGACTTGACGTGTCGTCAGTGGCACACCCCCAGTCCAATGGACAGGCAGAACGAGCTAATCAGGAAATCTTGCGAGGCATCAAACCCCGGCTTTTGGTCCCATTGCAAAGGACACCAGGATGTTGGGTTGAAGAGCTACCATCTGTATTATGGAGTATCAATACTACGCCAAACCGGTCCACAGGATACACACCATTTTTCATGGTCTATGGAGCAGAGGCAGTTCTCCCTAGTGACATTCGGCACGATTCGCCTCGTGTGGCAGCTTATGTTGAAACAGACAATGAGACAGCACGGCAAGATGCTTTGGACCTATTGGACGAGGAGCGTGATATAGCGGCTTCCCGTTCGGCGATTTACCAGCAAGATCTTCGTCGCTATCACAGTCGCCGGGTTAGAACCAGAACTTTTCAAGAAGGAGATTTGGTGCTTCGACTCATCCAAGATCAAACAGATATGCACAAGTTATCCCCACCTTGGGAGGGACCTTTCGTGGTCAGCAAAAATTTGCACAACGGGTCGTACTATCTGATTGATATTCGAGGACATCAAGACTCACATACATCAGAAGAGGAGACCAACAGGCCGTGGAATATAGCTCATCTTCGGCCTTACTATACTTGAGCCATCGGCTCTATCTATGTACATATCATGACAATGTATATATTATCTTTGATATATCAAACCGGAGCCTCAGCTAAAGCGGGGTCTCTGTCTTTCTCATCATGCGAGGTTACATGGAGTGGTTCTGTTTAAAGCGGCCTCCGGTTTACCCCTTGACATTTGTTTTTTATATATCACTGGGGGCCTTGGTCGTGTCCGAACCAACGAACACCCTTTGGTAGGCGACAGCCACCAGATCATTTGGGGACTTGGTCAAGTCTGAACCAGTCACGCCTCTTGGTCGGCCTAAGGCCACAAAATCACTTGGGGGCATGGTTGGGCCCGAACCATTGCCACGCCTCTTGATCTGGCATATATGCCACGAGTCATTTGGGGACCTGGCTGACTTGAATCATTGTCACTCCTATTGGGGGCCTTGATCCTGTCCGACCATGGTAATACCATCTGAACAGCTCAGTATAGCATATTTTTGCAAATGGTTTTTATCATTGCCTTTGCTTCCATGTTGTTTTCATGGTTTGTTCGTTCTTTGCTTTTGTTGGATTTCTTTTATGTCAACAAGCATATTTTTTCGGTTCAGCCAATAATTTTTGATCCCCCTTTAAATCCGGAGGAGCCTGCCTGGTTTACCTTTTCCCTGTTAACATCATGGAGTAACCAGGGGGCTCGTATTAAGTCAGTACGGTCTGTACAGGAGCTACTTTCTCCCTTTTTGACGGTAATGGTTTATAAAACCACCGCTTCAGGCTTGGCTAAAGCCAGCTTTATGATCAAACATGGCAGGTATTTATGTATCATCTATTTGTTGTATTACTGATACACATATCAAGATCATAATCCGGCTGACGGTATAACCGCCACCGAAGTTCAAATTTTTCTGATTGCAGGAAATATGAATTAAAGTTTTTCAAGCAAAAGCTTCAGTACTTATGCACGAAGGCATATTCCAGGCAGAAGTTTTAATTATCCTATTACAAAGCAGCATGGTGCTCAAACAAAATCATTGTTTTTGTGGAAGGATGTTGCAAACAGTTCTTCAAACCGGCTTCTGGTTCAAGCCTGCTCCTCATCTTCCGCCGCTTCAGCTTCCTCGTCTCTACCCATTGGCTGGAAATCAACAGTGGTCCAGTCGATTCCCATTAAAGCTTGGAAACACAGCCTCTTCATGGATCAGGGAAGACGGTTCAATATCAGGGGCGTAAGTGTGCTTACGGATTGGAGGAATCAGATTCTCCGCTTCAACAGTTGGGGCAGGCACTCGCTTGTTTTGATTATTATATTGCGCTTGATAATGCGTCAAATCTGCCTCTTCAGCTAGCTGGCAAGCCAGAGGGCGCACTGCACGGTTTATGGCCCTTAAATCTTCTTCGTTGAATTCAGAGCCATCTTCTTTCAGACTGGGATAGCCTTGAGCTACTTCCACATGATCAAAGTCGGGCACCCATGCCTTTGCCCGGATTAAGGCATTGATTGCTCCAGTTCGGGCAGCGGATTTTTTCAGCTCCTCAATCCGGGCTGGAAGCATTGACAACTTGCTAAGAGTGTCCTGGATTAAAGAGGGCGCCGGGTTGTTGGGAGAAGCTGTGGTGATGATCCGTTGGGCTCCGGTATACAATTGTTCCACCAAGGTGTAGGCAGCTTTCAATTTCTTCCGCACATCATTTCCTAAATGCCCAATACGTGTGCCTACAACAAGATTGGAATGGTCTCAAACCGGATTTACGATACAGCAGATTCAAATTTATCACAGAAGTTACAAGGAGCTTACCAAAGATTGCAGCAGTCATGGAGTGTATTTGCCGCTGCACGGCCGTTAGTTCATCCACCACCGGTTTAAGGGCCGCTTCAGCATTTTCCGTTCTTTTGGTTAAACCGGCCTTCTCAGTGGCCCAGTCAGCCCGCTCTTTCTTGAAGCTTTCTTTCAGCCGTTCCGCAGTGCTCAAAGCGCTGGTTAATTCTTGCTTGGCCTTATCTGTTTCAGTCTGCTGGGTCTTTAGGGCCTCCTGCAAATCGGCAATCTGGTCCTCCTTGATTTTCACTTCAGCCTGCATACAGATGGCATTTTAAGCTTTGCACAGGCGATCCAAGAAATGGAAGTATCAACCACATAACAAAGTTATATGCCTGATACTTGGGGGCTAATGCACCTTCAATTTTTTGTATATTGCTAGATTACAAAGTCCCAAGCTCAATACAAGTATTCAACTTGGCACTTGGGGGCTAATGGCTATTTGATCAAGTTATGCTCTAAGGACAACTTTTTATTTTTGAGCCCCGGTTTACTTATGCTAAGTTAGACCGGCCCTCGAGGGTTATGCCGACGGATTTCAAAACTGTTCAGGATCAAGTCCCGGTTTGACCAAGGTCACAAACCGGCCCTTGGGGGCTACAAGGATGAATGCAATGGCAGAAAGGAAAGAAGGAATTTACCTCAAATTTATCCCTCATCATTTTGACCAAGCCAGCTTCATAGTCACGGCTAGTGTAAAGCCGGTTTAAATAGCCAGAGTGAAGATCTTGAGCATTCAGAGTGGCGTATGTCTCTAATTCAACATCCCATTTTCCTTTGTTCAAAGGGGAAGAATCCTCTTTGATGGTATGCCTGGTAAGGGTGGCAGGATTCCCAGGTTCAGAGCGGCCTACGCCGGTAATCACAACATCATCATCTTTTGACTCGCCGGTTTGGGTTGGCGCGGCCGGTTTGTCAGCAGGAGTGTGGGATTTCTCAATCTGGACAGAGCTGGCAGGCGGATCAGCAGAGGCTGGAATATGAATAGGACCTTCTTCAGGGATAACATCGTCTTGCAGAGGAGGATCATTGGGGATATCTTCACAAGCAAACACTTCATGATTAGGTGCTTGGTCATGTTCTGGGGCCACATCTTCTTCAGCCGCTCTATCCAGGCGGGCCTTCTTGCTTGGTTTCGGTTTAGCCCTGAAAGAAAAATAAAAAGTCAAGGAAAAGTGTAAGCCATTGCGTAGTATACTGGAAGCATATGTTCGATTTAACTTACCCAGCAACTGTTTTCAAAGGTGGTAGCTGGGTGGCCGACGATTCACCAGATGATGAATGAGAAGTGACCTGATAATCGGAGTCGGATGGATTAAGAGGTTGACGGAAGAAACCCGCTTTACGATTTAAATCAATAAAAAGGTCGGAGACCTCGGAGCGGCGTTTTCAAACCGGACTGTTTGGTAAACCGGCAGAGGTAACTACCTGGCCACTGTGCCGGGTTGTGCGGCGAGCTTCGTGTTGCTAGGTCTTCATAAGAAATTAGGAATCCAGATAAGCAAGAGGATGAGAAAATTTAATTTTTTGGTTTTCCCGGCGAAATTTTGGCAAAGACAGGATTTCTGAATCGGAAGAGAGAATGGTTACCTCAACGAAACCCGCATTGCTGGCTTCAGCGTCATCCTGACAAGCATTATCATCAATAAGGCGTGTAAAAAGCAAGCCAAGTGAATCAAGTTCTACCTCAAGATCCGGATTACCCACATCATCGTCAATGGCTGGGTCAGATGAAGCGGTGGTTTTTCTCTTATGAGCTGGCTTCTTGATAACCTTGGTCTTGGGCCGGGTTGGCCGTCCAGCCTTCTCCGTTTTGTCTTGAGGAAGTTTCTTGCTCCAAAATGGATTATCACCCTGGATCAACAGTAATTAAATGTTGAGCATATAAAATAGTAAACCGGTTCAACAATAGAGCAATTAAAATATTACCGCTGGCGGTTTGTTGGTGGTGCAGTAAGGAGGCAGACCGGTTTGAGCACAGAGGTGCTCCGGTTCATTCAGCATCTTTTTCACAGATTCTGTGACTTCGTCATCAGGGAGTTGGATTTTAGTGTGTCGGAGTGGGTCATCGACACTATCAGTATACTTGCACATCAAATTTGGGCGCCGGCTTAGAGGCAAAATGCTCCATGATATCCAGTAGCGTGCAAGGTCTATTCCTGTTAAACCATTGGCCATGAAGGCCCGGAGCTTGGACAGTTGAGGAGCATATTTAATTCTCTCCTTGGCGCTTAGCCTTTGTGGAAAAGGGTGAGTGTTGCTGAGCCGTTCCGGACGGAAGCCAGGCAAGGGATTTTCATTGTTAGGAGATGTATCCTTGCAATAAAACCAAGTTGCGTTCCATTCCTTGGGGTGAGTATGGAGTTTGACGTGGGGATAGGTGATTTCTTTCCTTTTCTGAATGGCCATACCGCCCAGTTCGGTATTAGGGCCGTCAGTGAATTCAGTACGACGGTTCAGATGAAAGAGATCTCTAAATAACTCGACTGAAGGTTCCTCTTGAAGGTATGCCTCAGAAAGTACTTGAAAGTGACATAGATTGGTGATGGAGTTGGGGCCAATATCCTGTGGACGGAGTTGAAAGTTGGCTAACACATCCCGGTAAAATTTAGAGCCGGGCGGTTTGAAGCCCCGGGCCATATGATCTGCGAAAACCACGACCTCTCCTTCCTGGGGCGTAGGAGGACATTCATCTCCAGGAACCCTCCAGTGAATCGTATCTTTGCTATCCAAAGCGCCGATCAGGACTAGATCGTTCAGCTGTGATTCTGTGACACGGGAGGGAACCCAGTTGCACTCGTACACTTGTTTGGCCATGACGAGATCTACAAGAAATAAGTGATCCGGTTCAAGGTCATGCCGGATAAAAAGGTGTTGAACTAATTACGGTAAACCGGAGGCAGTACCCATAAACCGGTCTTCTACAGCGCAGCATCAGATGGATTTTGGCGGTTCAACCAGGGGACTAATGACATATATGCCGGTTTAGCAATTTTTTCTCTATGGTGAAGTTAAACCGCCTGGCCTAAGCATCGGAAGCAATTGAAACTATGGACAACTAGTCATGCAGAAACAAGTTTCACAAAATCAGGTTACAGCCGCGGATCTACAGCAAGCTCATAAAAACAGGAAATATTTCGAAGACTAAGGTGGAAACAGAAGTGAACCATTGAGCGGATATGTGCGGGAGATCTATGCGCTTGGATGAGAAATAGCAGGTGGATGCTAAAGGGATCGCTACTAAGCACAACAAGAGTCCACAGATGCATTCAAGGTCAGAGAACAGCTATGAACGCGCAATGAACATAGCAAGAACATGGAACCCTAAGAACAGATCTAGGTTAAGAAGGAGAGAAGACTTACCGAGAACGAAGAAGATGCGGAAAGACGCCGCAACACTCTGGTACGTTCAGGTTGATGCAGCGGCCCGAGACGAGGCAGAGGTCGACGGTGGTGGCGGAGCTCCAAAGCCGGCGACGTGAGGAAGAAGAAGAAGAAGGGACGAAGGGAAGAAAAAGGAAATGACCCTTCGGTCTTATTTATAAGGCAACCGAGCTAGGTCAAACACGCGAATCCAGGAGCTGTCATTAAGAGGGCGTTAGGAATTTCACAATGACGTCATGCCGGTTTACAGTAACCAAAACTGATGACGTCATGCCGGTTTACAGCAACCAAAAATGATGACGACATGGAGATTCGCCAATTATCAGAAGATATCCAAGACGCAAGATGGTGTGAAGGATTGACATGAACCAGTTCAAATCAATCTGGGGCCTAATGTTGGGGATATTACCACTAGGCATAAACCGGCCTAATCGGGCCGGGTTAACTTCCTTAGTGGCATAAACAGATGAAGGCCCAAGGCCTGTAGTCGGTTAGAACATGTAGCCGTGAACCGGCCTGATGTATGGCTTGTATTGTAAGTAAGGAATAGAGAGATACCAATCGGAATACGAGTATGAACCGGTTAGGACTCTATGGACCGACGGGCGTCACCCGTGTATATAAGGGGACGACCCGGTGGCGGTTCAAGGGAGACAACCACAACTCGAGCCTAGGCGAAGCTTGTTTGCTCCCTAGCCATCGAGATCATATCAATTCCATCACAACTAGACGTAGGCTTTACCTTCATCGAAGGGGCCAAACTAGTATAAAATCCTCGTGTCTTTGTGTCCGCTTTAAACCCCTTCAAGTAAACTCGTAGCGATGGCTCCACGACTAAGTCCTTTCGCTAGGACATCTGCCGTGACAAATCCACGACAGAAGGCAAGCTTGGATATTCGGATATGTAGATTTCCTTCTCTGTAACCGACTCTGTGTAACCCTAGCCCCCTCCGGTGTCTATATAAACCGGAGGGTTTAGTCTGTAGGACAAGAACAATCATAATCATAGGCTAGCTTCTAGGGTTTAGCCTCTACGATCTCGTGGTAGATCAACTCTTGTAATACTCATATCATCAAGATCAATCAAGTAGGAAGTAGGGTATTACCTCCATCGAGAGGTCCCGAACCTGGGTAAAACATCATGTCCCCTGCCTCTTGTTACCATTAGACTTAGACGCACAGTTCGGGACCCCCTACCCGAGATCCGCCGGTTTTGACACCGACATTGGTGCTTTCATTGAGAGTTCCACTATGCCGTCACTGTAAGGCTTGATGGCCCCTTCGATCATCTTCAACGATGCAGTCCAGGAGGAGGTTTTCCTTCCCGGACAAATCTTCGTATTCGGCGGCTTCGTACTGCAGGCCAACTCGCTTGGCCATCTAGAACAGATCGATAGCTACGCCCCTGGCCATTAGGTCAGGTTTGGAAGCTTAAACTATATTGCCGACATCCACGGAGACTTAATCTTCGACAGATTCGAGCCCTTGCTGGGTGCGCCGAACGGTCACGACGGGCATGACTTTAATCTGCCGTCAGACAGTATTTGGTAGATCGCGCCCGCGCTGGCGTCGGGAATCAATCCGGAGCAGATCGTGCCTTCCAAGGGCGGGTGGATGGAGCCCGTCACGGAGGTCGCACACTCATCGGTGTCGGAGCCGAACACTGACCCCACCTCCTGCGGGGGTGGTGTCATCGGACCCTCGGACTCGTCTCCGGCTATAGGATCCGAACCGCGTGCATCCGTGCCTATCGAATCGGATTGGACACCCATCATGGAGTTCACCGCCGCGGATATTTTTCAGCACTCTCCCTTAGGAGATGTGCTAAACTTATTAAGGTCTCTTTCCTTGTAGAGGGACTCTTGGACGAACTATGTCCGGCTCGAGTGGGGAGCGGACGACGAAGAAATTCATCCCCCACCCACCACCCACTTTATAGCCACTGTCGATGACTTAACCGGCGTGCTTGACTTCGACTCCGAAGACATCGACGGTCTGGACGACGATGCAAGAGAAGAACCGGAACCACCGCCTATAGGGCGCTGGACAGCCACCTCATCATATGATATCTATATGCTAGACACCCCTAAAGGAAGCAATGGCAATGAGGCAACGGAAGATAACCCTTGGGGAAGCAATCTAGACACCGGCGTCATCGGCGCCACTCCAAGCCCCGCCATAGCAAAAATAGTGATACCGGCACAAGAGATAACAATCCGGATGGTGCCGAAGACGAAGACAATCCTGCCCAGCTAGGCTTCGAGCAGGCCGGACAAGAGGATGGACAAGCTAGCCCTAAAGAACAGGCAAATGATGGAGAATCAGAGGACGATAATTACATGCCTCTCTCCGAAGACGAAGTGAGCCTTGGCTATGAAGAATTCATCATGCCTGAGGATCCCATTGAGTAGGAGCGCTTCAAACGCCGGCTTATAGCCACTGCAAAAAGCCTGAAGAAAAAGCAGCAACAGCTTCAAGCTGATCAAGATCTGCTAACTAACAAATGGGCGAAGTCCTGGCTGCCGAGGAATACGGACTTGAGCGCCCTAGCAAAAGCTACCCAAAGCACATGTTGCTACCTCAACTAAAGGAGGAGGCTTTAAAACCCAAGCTACCAGTGCATGATGCGGCTGACCGGCCACCCCGTGGCCGAGACAAAGCGGCGTACCAGCCCGAAGTCCAAACCGCACCCCGTCGCCAATCAAACGATAATACTAAGGCCAGGGGCTACACGAAGGACCTGCGAGATGTATTGGAAAACAAAGCAGGACTGTCAAGATCGATCTACAGATCACGGGGACACGCGCCAACGCGTGACAAGGATCCTCATGCCAGATACACGAACAAATCCAGCCGGGCCGAATATAATGAAGCCCGACATAGAGGCGCCGCAAATCCCCTATGCTTCACTGACGAAGTAATGGATCGTGAATTCCCGGAAGGGTTTAAACCCATGAACATTGGATCATACGATGGTACCACAGACCCCGCAGTATGGATAGAAGATTTTTTCCTCCACATTCACATGGCCGCGAAGATGATCTACACGCCATCAAGTACCTCCCACTAAAACTAAAGGGACCGGCTCGGCATCGGCTGAATAGCTTGCCGGCAAACTCCATCGGGAGTTGGGAGAACCTGGCAGACGCATTCCTTGACAACTTCCAAGGCACTTACATGTGACCATCGGATGCTGATGATCTAAGTCACATAACCCAACAGCCCGGAGAGTCAGCCAGGAAATTTTGGACCCGGTTCCTAACCAAAAAGAACCAAATTGTCGACTGTCCGGACGCCAAAGCCCTAGCGGCCTTTAAGCATAACATCTGTGACGAATGGCTTGCCCGACCTCTGGAACATGAATTCCGAGGGATGTTTTCTCGGCCAGGAAAAGCCAAAGTCCATGGCAGCCCTCACAACACTCATGACCCGCTTTTGCACGGGTGAGGATAGCTGGTTGGCTCGTAGGAACAATACAGCAAGCAATCCCGGCACATTGAAAGCCAAGGATAGCAACAAAAAATCACGGCGCAACAAACACAAGCGCCACAAAAATGGTGATAATGCCGAAGACACGTCAGCCAATGCCGGATTTAGCGGCTCCAAGTCCGGTCAGTGAAAGAAACCATTCAACAAAAACAATTCAGGCCCGTCCAGTTTTGACCGCATACTCGACCGTCCATGCCAAATTCATGGCACCACTGGAACACCAGCCAACCACACAAATAGAGAATGCTGGGTCTTCAGACAAGCCGGCAGATCAGACGCTGAAAACGAGGGGAAGGGGTCTCAAAGTGATGACGACGACGAAGAGCCTCGATCACCGAATACAGGAGGACCCCAGGTGAAAACGGTGAATATGATATGCGCAAGCCACATTCCCAAGTGGAAATGTTCATTAAGGGAGGTCTATACAATCGACCCAAAGTTCAACCCATGGTCCTCTTGCCCGATCACTTTCGATCGCAGGGACCACCCTTCCAGTATCCGTCATAACACTTGATACGTCTCCAATGTATCTATAATTTATGAAGCATTCATGCTATTTTATTATCTGTTTTGAATGATTACGGGCTTTATTATACACTTTTATATTACTTTTGGGACTAACCTACTAACCGGAGGCCCAACCCATATTGCTGTTTTATTGCCTGTTTCAGTATTTTGAAGAAAAGGAATATCAAACGGAGTCCAAACAGAATGAAACCTTCGAGAGCGTGATTTTTGGAAAGGATATGATCCGGGAGACTTGGAGTTCAAGCCAGGGAAGGTTCAAGGAAGCCAGGAGATAGGAGGGCGCGCCCACCCCCTGGGTGCGCCCCCTGTCTCCTAGGCCCCTCGAGGCTCCCCCGACCGACTTCTTTCGCCTATATATTCCCTTATACCCTCAAACCATCGAATAACAAGATAGATCGGGAGTTCCACCACCGCAAGCCTCTGTAGCCACCAAAAACCTCTCGGGAGCCTGTTCCGGCACCCTGTCAGAGGGGGAATCCCTCACCGGTGGCCATCTTCATCATCCCGACGCTATCCATGATGAGGAGGGAGTAGTTCACCCTCGGGGCTGGGGGTATGTACCAGTAGCTATGTGTTTGATCTCTCTCTCTCTCTCTCTCTCTCTCTCGTGTTCTCTCTATGGCACGATCTTGATGTATCGCGAGCTTTGCTATTATAGTTGGATCTTATGATGTTTCTCCCCCTCTACTCTCTTGTAATGGATTGAGTTTTCCCTTTGAAGTTATCTTGTCGGATTGAGTCTTTAAGGATTTGAGAACACATGATGTATGTCTTGCCGTGTTTATCTGTGGTGACAATGGGATATCACGTGATCCACTTGATGTATGTTTTGGTGATCAACTTGCGGGTTCTGCCCATGAACCTATGCATAAGGATTGGCACACGTTTTCGTCTTGACTCTCTGGTAGAAACTTTGGGGCACTCTTTGAAATACTTTGTGTTGGTTGAATAGATGAATCTGAGATTGTGTGATGCATATCGTATAATCATGCCCACGGATACTTGAGGTGACAATGGAGTATCTAGGTGACATTAGGGTTTTGGTAGATTTGTGTCTTAAGGTGTTATTCTAGTATGAACTCTATGATAGATTGAACGGAAATAATAGCTTCATGTTATTTTACTATGAACTCTTGAATAGATAGAACAAAAAGGATAACTTTGAGGTGGTTTCGTACCCTACCATAATCTATTCGTTTGTTCTCCGCTATTAGTTGCTTTGGAGTGACTCTTTGTTGCATGTTGAGGGATTGTTATATGATCTATCTATGTTATTATTGTTGAGAGAACTTGCACTAGTGAAAGTATGAACCCTATGCCTTGTTTCCTACCATTGCAATACCGTTTACGCTCACTTTTATCATTAGTTACCTTGCTGTTTTTATATTTTCAGATTACAAATACCCATATCTACTATCCATATTGCACTTGTATCATCATCTCTTCACCGAACTAGTGCACCTATACAATTTACCATTGTATTGAGTGTGTTGGGGACACAAGAGACTCTTTGTTATTTGGTTGCAGGGTTGTTTGAGAGAGACCATCTTCATCCTACGCCTCCCATGGATTGATAAACCTTAGGTCATCCACTTGAGGGAAATTTGCTACTGTCCTACAAACCTCTGCACTTGGAGGCCCAACAACGTCTACAAGAAGAAGGTTGTGTATTAGACATCAAGCTCTTTTCTGGCGCCGTTACCGGGGAGGTGAGTGCTTGAAGGTATATCTTTAGGTCTTGCAATCAAATCTTTTTGTTTCTTGTTTTATCACTAGTTTAGTTTATAAAAGCAAGCTACAAAAAAATGGAATTGAGTTTGCCTCATACACTTCATCTTTTTAATATCTTTCGTAAGTATGAGGAAAAGGAAAATTGTGCTCAAGCGCTAGAAGAAGAAGTCTATAAAATTTTCGGTACTAGATTGTATGATGAGCATGATTGCAATGTTGTTAGTATGAATTCCTTGAATATCCATGATGTTAATGATATGCAAAGCCACAAGCTTGGGGAAGCTATGTGTCAGGACCCCGACTTAATGCCACATCGATCTAGCATGTAACACCTCATATCACTTTGCGGCCTCAAACACGGTATCCCCACGGATGTCGCCTTACCTATGCCCGGGACCGTTTGCGCCTTTTGGCACACGTATATGACAGTGTCGCTAGCATCCATATGATAAGGAGCCCGGGCTGACATGGCTAGTCGTAAACCCAAAGTGGCACAAACTTACAGGGACAGGCATCCATGACCCAGCATCGAACGTGTCGGTCATCAGCGAGTGAATCCAGGCTGTAGCACCGGGCTAACAGGACTCCGATGAACCGGGCTGTAGTGGGCTAACAGGACTCCGGTATTCATCGCGTGACATTTCCCCGAAGGGACAGACACAGGAACGAAGAAGGACACATGCCGGCCAGCCTAAGTGTTCCGGAGCAGTAGCAAGCTACCATGGCTCAGTGGAAGCACTAGGAGACATTTCCCAATAAGAGAGGCTACTAAGGATAAACAACTAGATAGTCAGATCCCACACATACCAAGCATTTCAATAACATACACACAATATGCTCGATATGTGCAAATACAACATGGCATCACAACATGACTCTACAACTCAAGTATTTTATTCAATAGGCTCCGAGGAGCGAGATATTACAATCATGGGTCTCATGACCCAACATTCAGAGAACAAGTCAAGCACAAGCAGAAGCTTAACATGTCTGAGTACAGACATCTACAAAAGAAAAAGGCTGAGAAGCCTGACTGTCTATCAGATCCTGCCGAGGGCACAAGATCGTAGCTGAGGTAACAAGCTAAACGTCGAAGTCCATGCAGAACTACTAGTGAGACGGAAATCTCTGCAAAAACGTAAAATAGGCAAACGTGAGTACAAATGTACCCACCAAGACTTAGATCAGAACTAACTACATATGCATCATTATCAACAAAGGGGATGGTGGGGTTTAACTGCAGCAAGCCAGCTTTGACTCGGTGGCTATCCTGAACTACGACTGCAATGTAACTCTTTTGAGGTAGCGCACACGAGTCCACATATTCACCATATCAATACACCACTATGGATCCGCCCCGTCTCCCTACGAGAACGCCATCCATAGCACTCACGCTTATCTTGCGTATTTTAGAGTATCCACTTTCACTTGTCTATGAACTATACAGGCAACCCAGAAGTCCTTTACCGCAGACACGACTATTCGAATAGATCATATTAACCCTGCAGGGGTGTACTTCTTCACACACGCTCTCCCCACTTACCGCCGTTTACACGAGATGTACTCGGCAACCTTCAAGCGGAAGCCCAGCGAGTGTGTCGGCCACGACCTGACTAACCACACAAGTCTCTCGTCCAGGTTTATCGCCTATTCGGGTTCCATCCGCAAGAAGATCCTGCCGGGGTGTCGCTCACGGCCCCAAACGATGTGAGCAGGGTTCCCAAGCCCACCATCCGGGTGCCACTTGGTACACCGTGCCACTGTGCCTAGTCTGTCCCAAGCCCACCTGTACCGGGTGCCACTTGGTAGACTACTAACACTACCTACAAACACCAGAAACTAGTTGCAACTCCTGGACAGAGATCGAGTTGATTAATACGTCGAGAGAGCTTGGAGCGCCCGGAGCCCAATGTGTGGTAGTAACTGTTCATGGATCACAAACATAGAACTTAGTTCCTGAGGACGGCTGCAATGAGACAACCCACCATGTACTCCTACATGGCCTCTCACCGCTACCTTTACCAAATCGTGTTCACACACTTAGCTCTCAATAGTAGGACATGTTCACACACCTCCGATTCATCCCCGATGAATCAGACCTGACTCAACTCTAAGCAGTAGCAGGCATGACAAACAAGCATGAATGAGTAGGCACATCAGGGCTCAAACAACTCCTACTCATGCTAGTGGGTTTCATCTATTTACTGTGGCAATGACAGTTCATGCAAAGGATAAAGGGGTTCAGCTACAGCAGCAAGTAACAGATGAATCGGTGTTGTCGTAATGCAGTAAAAGAGAGCAGGAGCGAGAGAGTAGGATTGTATCGGAATGAACAAGGGTTTTTTGCTTGCCTGGCACTTCTGAAGATAGTATAGTTCTTCATTGGTGTCATCGATCTCCTCGTCGGAGTCACATCTATCGAGAGGGGACAAACACCGACAAAAAAGGAATAACACAATCAATGCAATGCACAATATGATGCATGATCATGACATGGCAATATGATGTGGTTTGAGCTAATGCAACTAGCAGCAGGTTAAATGAAGTTGGTTTGAACCCAAGATTCAAATTCCAACTCCACATGTGATATATAAATGCCATTCATTTCATTTGTCCTAAACAGTAGTTATAAGTTGTTCTAACATGCATGAAAATGGTATAGATGGATAGATTGGATTTTTCTGATCATTTTTCATATATAAATTATTTCATTTGGAGTTACGGTTGATTTTATATAATTTTAGAAGTTTAAACTATTTTCTGGAATTTCCTGAGTAAAACAAATCCAGAAAAACCTATTACTGTGTCAGCATCGCGTCATGCTGACCTTAGCAGGTCAAGAGAGCAGCCGCGGGTCAAACCTGACGCGTGGGTCCCGCATGTCAGTGTCAACTAAACTAACCTAGCTTAGTTAATACTAACCTAACTTAATTAGCCGGGCGGGGCCCGCATGTCAGTGGCTCTGGGGGAGTCAAACTGGGTCAACCCGGGTCAAACTCGCCGGAGTTGACCCGATGCTCGTCGCCGGCAAGGCTGGAGACGCCGGAGGGGCTCGGGATTCCTCCTCCGATGACCAAATGGCCGGCGGAGGGCATCTACGCGGAGCTGGGACTCGCCCGCATCCATCTGTGCAAACGGCAGGGGCTGAGGTGGCCCGAGCTCGCCGGAGGCAAGCTCGCGGCGGTGGCCGGAGTTTTGGGCGATGATGCAAACTTTGCTATGGTGCACGGCAGGAGCAACGGGTGGCTTCTAGGTGCTCCTGGAGCTGTACTGAGCACGGAAACACGCTCGGCTTCGAGCCTGAGCGGCTGCAGCGACGACAGTGACATGGCCGGCGGGCAGAAGCTTTCGGCTCAATGGAAAAACACGGCTAGGCGACGCGTTCGGCAGCAAGAAGAGAGGGGAAAGACGATGGTGCTCACATAGATCATGAAGTGATGCTCGGGGTAGCCGAGGGCGTGTTGAGGACGACGAATCGGCGAGGGTGATCAGCGGCGCCTGAGGTTGAAGATGACGGTGGTGACGGTGTTGTGGGCCTCCTGCGGTCGCGTGTTTTTCCGTGTGGCTCCACGGTGTCGGGGTGGAGCTAGCGAGCTGGACTGCGAGGCGAGGCATGCGCGGTGGCTGCGGTGGTGGTGAACGGCAGTGACGGGCTTGCTCGGGTGGCTGCGGGCGCGAGCGCTGGGGGGAGAGGGAGGAACCAGAGAGGGGGGAAAGATGCAGGGGGTGCTAGGCGTCTCCAGGCGCGGACAGGCTCAAAGGGGAGGCCGCCAGCATGAAGCAGGAGGTGGAAACCTCAGGTGCGTGCGCGGGCAACACGCCTCTGCCTACTGGCAGAGGTTGAAGACGGTGGGGCTCTTGGTGGGCTGGCCAACAGTGCCAGGCCAGTGGACTGGGCCGTGCTGGGCCAGGCCAGGTGAGCGCCAAGTAAAACCCTCTCTCTCTGCTTTCTGTTTTATATTAGTTTTTCTATTTCTGTTATTTTGTTTTGATTTAGTTTGGAAACTAAACCATTTTAAAACTTTCTGTAAATTTTTATGTGAGCTCAGAGAGCTAGTCCAAGGTCACATGCAAACTTACAAAATATTTGAACATTATTTCTTATATAGTAGAAATAATTCCAACTCAAATATATTATTGATTTAAATCAAAGACCCAAAATAAATTATTTCTGTGACTCTGAAAATATTGGTTTGAATTTTATCTCATGCCAATATTTTCACAGAATAACAGGTACATTTTCTTGGACTCATTTGATGAGATTTAAATGTTGGTTATTTTTAGAGGTTTTCTGAGGCTTTGAAAATTCCTCAATTCAAATTTCAGTTGAAATTAAACATGATGCACACATGGAAGTTGGCATAGGTCAGACCAAAATTAGGGATGTGACAACTCACCCCCACTAAACAAGAATCTCGACCCGAGATTCAAGACTTGAGGTAAGAAGACAGAGGGGACACAAGGCTAGCACAATCTTCACGATCCAGGTTGCACTTCATAAGAACGTTGAATTGATCACCATCATTGTCTCAAAGTCTTGCTCTGAGGACTCCAATTAACATGACAACAAGAGGAAAGGAAAAACTCTAAAATGATCGATCTTCTCGAAGCTCAAACAACTTAGGATCAACTCACGGGGAAAGACATAGAAACATCTCTGGAGCTGAGAGGCAAACATGCATCGGGAAGGACGAAGGAAACAATTTGACAAGGGTTTTCAACTAGCAAGGAGAAATTGCCATGATCCCATAACGGGGCACCTTGGGAGAGGTGCCTCGTAGATTTATCCTTGAAGTGGCAAAAAGAATTACTTTTATACAAAGATCATTGAAACTCTTTATACCATCCCAAGGCAAATCACAATTGATCATTTGACGGGGAACAAAAAGATGGCATACCCGGACTAGAATGGATGATGTGGATTACCTTGTTGAAAACAACACAGGGGATGATTTTAGTAACTGGGAAGAAGCTCAACAGTAGAGAGTGAGTCTATTGTTTGAAAAGTTATAGCGTAACTGAGGAAACTGAGAGCAATCCCAGTTAGTGCCGATGATAACACCTAGCACTTGTGCGTGCTCTCAAGAACTTGAGCATTTCCATATTCATCAAGGTTTAACCAACATCCGTGTCAAGGGTGCTGACAACACAACATACTACCATGATAAATAGCAATGAACGATGCAGATGCAAATGAAGATAACCCTTTCTTAGATTTCACCTTAGCAAGGCCAAGGAAACGAAATCTGGATGATCGACCGAGAGACATTTAGCACTCCGCTTCTAATGTTCTCCTTGATGTTCTAGCTACCACGATCATGCTTAGAAGCATCAACATGGCCATCAAGTAAAGGTTGGACTTCGGGAGCACAAAATCCATAAGGATCAACTTCTAGAATAAGTCATGAGAAATCCTCATGGGAGGTGACCAAACGACTTAGTCAAGATACTACAACAATAGTGCTTCCAGATAGGTGCGTCCACTTCACTAGAACCTATATCATAGTTCTTGGAAGAGGTTCCAACCATCATATCTGCCTGAGATTCAGATCTGGTTGGTAACAGAATATTTCAGACAACATGTCTGGAGAAGAAAGTATGCAACACAAACCGACGAGATAATGTTGCGAGATTCTCGGGGAATGAACTACGATAGCAAGCTCCAAAACATGAGCTGGTTCTGCTACACACATGTGACTCGCTGTCCCAGACAAGCATGACCACGTAGTAGTCTTATAGTAAAACACTATCGAGTTTAGGTTGGGAACCATCATTAATGACATCGAAATCTCCACGCGTGGAAGTCCAAAGAATTCATCTTAGAGCAGACTCCTTTATCTTGAACAAATCAATCAGTGGCTTGGTGTGCTAGGATATACATATGGAATGAAGATGATCAGTCTATCAAACCACAAAATACTTCGCACGTGCATAACTGACTTGGGATGATTCCAAGGAAAACAAAACAATCTTTCTCAAACTCACGGCGGAAACTTGCACCAAATGCACGTGAATCAGAGGAAGTCACTTCTTTCATCGAACATATGCTTCATGAGCTAGCATGAAGAGATGCTGTCAAAAGTTTCCAACACTCGCTTAATGTTCAACAAAATCATGGGGACGACATGGATGTTGTCGACGGGCTCAACAACAATTCATCCAGGTTTCCATATAAATGGAATTCCATAATTAAGTGAACACGGTGATAGCATTGGTCAGACCCAAAGAATATAATGATGTATGCTCGAGGAATCAACCACGAGTAAGACAACATTACAAATAACGTTGATTCTGATTTGATTTGAGGATAGCCCATACTCAAATCAAAGTTTGGACAAGACAATAGACCCAACAACTGATCACGGGGATCAGTTGATGAAGATATCATCTTTCTTCAACATAGATACAAGATATCCTTAAAATGAACTAAGTCGGACAAGCTTTTATCTTCCAACTCTCCAAGTTGTTGTTTAGCTTAGCCAACTAGCCCAGGGTATCCAACACGAATTCTTGGAGAAAGGGTGGTTTGGAGGAAAACCAACATGATCACGAACTCAACATAGCGGTCAGGTGACAACCTGGTAATACTTCTGAGAAGATATTTGGAACATCACGAACCACCGATATGTTACCAAGCTCAAGAACAATCTTGTTTTTCAGGGCAAGACGATATGATCAACAGAGCAAGGGTTTGAATAATCCTAACTCATTCATCGAAGAGTGCACCAGAAATAAAACTAGGTAGCACAATCAGTCTTAGAATGAGGGTTCAATAACCAACACACTAAGAATGAAATTGTTGTCCATTTAACTACCAAGCAGCAAGGTTGCTAGGAGTATTGATTTCACAAATCACGATTCACTTGCCGGCACTCCGGTTGCGACAACACGGAACCGAGAAATGAATAATGATGGCGAGAGGTATCACTGTATCAAGAATTCATAAGATGGTGTGCAATTCCCATGACATTCTCGACATAAGACGGTAATACTTCAGGGTAGAACAGAATCAAAAGCTGGATTGGCATTTTGATCTGCGAAATACAACTACTTTGACCCAATCCTAGAAATGGATGAGGTACTGGAGTTTGTTTCTACTAGTCATTCTGAAATAGAATGGCTTGACGGACCACTAGAATAATAGGCATCGACAACCACGATTGCCAACTACTCCTTACTATCAATTGATAGACGAGGGCCAGAAAGCAACTAAAGAGGGACGAATCAAAAGAACATCCAATTTTCTGGGTTGTGGAGGCATAGATTAGTATGTCGAGCAAAGTTCAACATGTTTCTTCTGGATAACCCATGTAGAAAGGTAGAGCTGGCAGAGTAACAACATAGAATCGAGAACTCATCAAGAGCACTCTGGTTGTGATCTTTAGGTTCAACGAGGAACTTCTGCCATAAATAGTTCATGGTATTGAAAGAAGGAAATACCACGGACCTTGGGGACTGTCGCAAAGGTTACTAATATCCTGAAGGAACTAGCAAACACTATCAACAAGAAGTAAGTAGGGTGAATCTCGGGTTCAAGGACCCAGGAATAGAATACCTGCTAACTAAATTGCATCACGGGATGCTTTCGAGAATGACGGCCAGAATCATCACACTGGAGATACAAAGATTGCTAAATTATTGAGTGGTTCTCTAAGACGCCTAGGGTCATAATACTAGCTCCAACATATATATCGAGGCAATGAAGTACCTCAACACACTAGTTAGTGTGGTTAATCTGGCCCAAAGGAACACCAAAACAGGAGGAAGGAATTTGCAAATGCATCAGATTATTTAGAAACCTGAGATGACTCGGACAACATAACGGCTGCAAATGCTCAAAAAGATTGGAGACATGCCACAAAAATGGTGGCATAGCCACTCAGAAGAACAATATCAAGGTTTCGGGATCAACAGTTATCATACGGAAGTAGTAGGAACTGAACAGAGGCTTAAATCCTTTAATCCTATAAGTCTACGGATTAGTAACACGTGATCCTGATAGAAAGAAAAGATAGCCTAGTTCCTTAACCCCGTAGGAAATATAAGATGACTCGGATCAGAATGCATAAGGTATAAGGAGTGAAAAGAGCCTTACGTTCCATCCCACAATCAATTCCCTTATATAACTAAAGAATTTCTAGACTCAACTTCGACCAGTTTGGCTTGGTAATCCTACAGGCAGTCAAGCTCTGATACCAAAGCTGTCAGGACCCCGACTTAATGCCACATCGATCTAGCCTGTAACACCTCATATCACTTTGCGGCCTCACGCACAGTATCCCCACGGGTGTCGCCTTACCTATGCCCGGGACCGTTTGCGCCTTTTGGCACACGTATATGACAGTGTTGCTAGCATCCATATGATAAGGAGCCCGGGCTGACATGGCTAGTCGTAAACCGAAAGTGACACAAACTTACAGGGACAGGCATCCATGACCCAGCATCGAACGTGTCGGTCATCAGCGAGTGAATCCAGGCTGTAGCACTGGGCTAACAAGACTCCGGTAAACCGGGCCGTAGCGGGCTAACAGGACTCTGGTATTCATCGAGTGACATTTCCCCGAAGGGACAGACACAGGAACGAAGAAGGACACATGCCGGCCAGCCTAAGTGTTCCGGAGCAGTGGCAAGCTACCATGGCTCAGTGGAAGCACTAGGAGACATTTCCCGGTAAGAGAGGCTACTAAGGATAAACATCTAGATAGTCAGATCCCACACATACCAAGCATTTCAATAACATACACACAATATGCTCGATATGTGCAAATACAACATGGCATCACAACATGACTCTAGAACTCAAGTATTTTATTCAATAGGCTCCGAGGAGCGAGATATTACAATCATGGGTCTCATGACCCAACATTCAGAGCAAACAAGTCAAGCACAAGCGGAAGCTTAACATGTCTGAGTACAGACATCTACAAAAGAAAAAGGCTGAGAAGCTTGACTGTCTATCAGATCCTGCCGAGGGCACAAGATCGTAGCTGAGGTAATAAGCTAAACGTCGAATTCCATGCAGAACTACTAGTGAGACGGAAATCTCTGCAAAAACGTAAAATAGGCAAACGTGAGTACAAATGTACCCAGCAAGACTTACATCAGAACTAACTACATATGCATCATTATCAACAAAGGGGATGGTGCGGTTTAACTGCAGCAAGCCAGCTTTGACTCGGTGGCTATCCTGAACTACGACTGCAATGTAACTCTTTTGAGGTGGCGCACACGAGTCCACATATTCACCATATCAATACACCACTATGGATCCGCCCCGTCTCCTTACGAGAACGCCATCCATAGCACTCACGCTTATCTTGCGTATTTTAAAGTATCCACTTTCACTTGTCTATGAACTGTACAGGCATCCCAGAAGTCCTTTACCGCGGACATGGATATTCGAATAGATCATATTAACCCTACAGGGGTGTACTTCTTCACACACGCTCTCACCACTTACCGCCGTTTACACGACATGTACTCGGCAACCTTCAAGCGAAAGCCCAGCGAGGGTGTCGGCCACGACCTGACTAACCACACAAGTCTCTCGTCCAGGTTTATTGCCTATTCGGGTTCCATCCGCAAGGAGATCCAGCCGGGGTGTCGCTCACGGCCCCAAACGATGTGAGCAGGGTTCCCAAGCCCACCATCCGGGTGCCACTTGGTACACCGTGCCACTGTGCCTAGTCTGTCCCAAGCGCACCTGTACCGGGTGCCACTTGGTAGACTACTAACACTACCTACAAACACCAGAAACTAGTTGCAACTCCTGGACAGAGATCGAGTTGATTAATAAGTCGAGAGAGCTTGGAGCGCCCGGAGCCCAATGTGTGGTGGTAACTGTTCATGGATCACAAACACAGAACTTAGTTCTGAGGACGGCTGCAATGAGACAACCCACCATGTACTCCTACATGGCCTCTCACCGCTACCTTTACCAAATCGTGTTCACACACCTCCGATTCATCCCCGATGAATCAGACCTGACTCAACTCTAAGCAGTAGCAGGCATGACAAACAAGCATGAATGAGTAGACACATAAGGGCTCAAACAACTCCTACTCATGCTAGTGGGTTTCATCTATTTACTGTGGCAATGACAGTTCATGCAAAGGATAAAGGGGTTCAGCTACCGCAGCAAGTAACAGATGAATCGGTGTTGTTGTAATGTAGTAAAAGAGAGCAGGAGCGAGAGAGTAGGATTGTATCGGAATGAACAAGGGGTTTTTGCTTGCTTGGCACTTCTGAAGATAGATAGTTCTTCATCGGTGCCATCGATCTCATCGTCGGAGTCACGTCTATCGAGAGGGGACAAACACCCACAAACAAGGAAGAACACAATCAATGCAATGCACAATATGATGCATGATCATGACATGGCACTATGATGTGGTTTGAGCTAATGCAACTAGCAGCAGGTTAAATGAAGTTGGTTTGAACCCAAGATTCAAATTCCAACTCCGCATGTGATTATTTAAATGCCATTCATTTCATTTGTCCTAAACAGTAGTGATAAATTGTTCTAACATGCATGAAAATGGTACAGGTGGATAGATTGGATTTTTCTGATCATTTTTCATATAAAAATTATTTCATTTGGAGTTACGGTTGATTTTATACGAATTTTAGAAGTTTAAACTATTTTCTGGAATTTCCTGAGTAAAACAAATCCAGAAAAACCTATTACTGCGTCAGCATCGCGTCATGCTGACCTCAGCAAGTCAACAGAGCAGCCGCAGGTCAAACTTGACGCGTGGGTCCCGCATGTCAGTGTCAACTAAACTAACCTAGCTTAGTTAATACTAACCTAACTTAATTAGCCGGGCGGGGCCCGCATGTCTGTGGCTCTGGGGAAGTCAAACTGGGTCAACCCGGGTCAAACTCGCCGGAGTTGACCCGAGGCTCGTCGCCGGCAAGGCCGGAGACGGCGGAGGGGCTCGGGATTGCTCCTCCGGTGACCAAATGGCCGGTGAGGGCATCTACGCGGAGCTGGGACTCGCCGGCATCCATCTGTGCAAACGGCAGGGGCTGAGGTGGCCCGAGCTCGCCGGAGGCAAGCTCGCGGCGGTGGCCGAAGTTTGGGCGATGATGCAAACTTCTCTATGGTGCACGGCAGGAGCAACGGGTGGCTTCTAGGTGCTCCCGGAGCTATACTGAGCACGGAAATGCGCTCGGCTTCGAGCCTGAGCGGCTGCAACGACGGTAGTGACATGGCCGGCGGGCAGAAGCTTTCGGCTCCATGGAAAAACACGGCTAGACGACGCGTTCGGCAGCGAGAAGAGAGGGGAAAGATGACGGTGCTCACATAGATCACGAAGTGATGCTCTGGGTAGCCGGGGGCGTGTTGAGGACGACTAATCGGCGAGGGCGATCAGCGGCGCCTGAGGTTGAAGATGACGGTGGTGACGGCGTTGCGGGCCTCCTGCGATCGCGTGTTTTGCCGTGTGGCTCCACGGCATCGGGGCGGAGCTAGCGAGCCGGACTGCGAGGCGAGGCGTGCACGGTGCCTGCGGTGGCGGTGAATGGCGGCCACGGGGTCGCTCGGCTGGCTGTGGGCGCGAGCGCTGGGGGGAGTGGGAGGAACCAGAGAGGGGGGTTAAGATGTAGGGGGTGCTAGGCATCTCCAGGCGCGGACAGGCTCGAAGGGGAGGCCGCCAGCACGAAGCAGGAGGTGGAAACCTCAGGTGCGTGCGCGGGCGACACGCCTCTGCCTACTGGCAGAGGTTGAAGATGGTGGGGCTCCTGGTGGGCTGGCCAACAGTGCCAGGCCAGTGGGCTAGGCCGTGCTGGGCCAGGCCCGGTGAGCGCCAGGTAAAACCCTCTCTCTCTGCTTTCTGTTTTATATTAGTTTTTCTATTTCTGTTATTTTGTTTTGATTTAGTTTGGAAACTAAACCATTTTAAAACTTTCTGTAAATTTTTATGTGAGCTCAGAGAGCTAGTCCAAGGTCACATGCAAACTTACAAAATATTTGAACATTATTTCTTATATAGTAGAAATAATTCCAACCCAAATATATTATTGATTTAAATCAAAGACCCAAAATAAATTATTTCTGTGACTCTGAAAATATTGGTTTGAATTTTATCTCATGCCAATATTTTCACAGAATAACAGGTACATTTTCTTGGACTCATTTGATGAGATTTAAATGTTGGTTATTTTTAGAGGTTTTCTGAGGCTTTGAAAATTCCTCAATTCAAATTTCATTTGAAATTAAACATGATGCACACATGGAAGTTGGCATAGGTCAGACTAGAATTAGGGATGTGACACTATGTTTGATGAATATGATATTTTTAGTCCCCCAAGTTTTGATGAGAATATTTCTTATGATGAAAGAATGCCTCCTATTTATGATGATTATATTGATGAAAGTGGGTTTGGAAGAGTGTCAACTTTAGGAAGTAGTGATCCCACTATTTTGGAGGGTGTTGAATCTTATAATATTTATGAAAGTGGATTTGGAAGAGTGTCAACTTTATTTAGTGATGATTCCACTATTTCGGAAGAGGTTCCAATTGATTATGAGAACAAAGTTGCTATCTATGATGATTATTGTGATGACTTGTATGCTATTAAGAATAATGATAACCATGAAACTTGTCATCATGATTTTAGTTTTCAATTGGATTATGCCTCACATGATAATTATTTTGTTGAGTTTGCTCCCACTACTATTCATGAGAAGAAATTTGCTTATGTGGAGAGTAGCAAATTTTCTATGCTTGAAGATCATGAAAAGAATGCTTTAGGTGCTGGTTACATTGTTGAATTCATTCATGATGCTACTGAACATTATTATGAGGGAGGAATTTATGCTTGTAGGAATTGCAATAATATCAAGTTTCCTCTCTATGTGCTTAGAATCTTGAAGTTATGCTTGTTTTGCCTTCCTATGCTAGTTGATTATTGTTCCCACTGCTTTAACAACAAGAACAACGGACGTCACCTTACAGTCGATCCTCGAGTCGAAGACCAAGCTCCCGGACACCATCAAAGGAGTCCGAACTACTACGCGGCAGGATAGCCCGGACCGCCCGAAGATTAATTAAAAACACTCCAGAAAAGGATAATACAAGCCACATACTGCGGCTCAACCGCCAGGTGGCGCAAAACCATTTCTTACGTTTTCTTTACAGGTTCACCTTTACGTAGGCTATGATGGATGGCGTGGGAACAGTTCGAGCGCGTCAGGGAATCTCTAGATATTCCCCTATAATCATCCGACTACACCCCGGACCTGAACACAACTTCCTCATGCCCGGTATCAGTAGGTCCCGCAATCATACTTCTTTTTATCACATCATCTGTACTCATACGCGTTGACATATTACTCAAATAGAACATGTGGATTTATATGATGCTCACCTACTGCTATTTATTACTTAAAACTCTTTTGTTAAAAGGCGGCTGCTTATAGCGATATGCCTTAATATGCCAGGGGCTTCGTCATGCCCATACTACGGCAAAAAAGTCAGAACACCTTCACGGTAGTCCGGCACCCCAAACTTATAGCATTATATGCATCAACTCCGAATCATGTCTTGGGTCAATAGTTGGGTTTGCCCGGCTCCTATGTTTTGGTACCTTACGTTCCGCTACACTGGCTAAGGTAGCACTGTGAGAACTACTGTGATTGTGTCCCGGTTCTTCCGGATGAGCACCTCAATAGAGAAAGCCGAAAACTAACTGTCATGATGCAGCGAGAGCTAGTCAGCTATTCGAGAGGTTCTAAAATCTTTAAGGATTCCTTCCGCATAATGCCATAACAAATGCACCGTGCGACGGATCGGCCTTTTCCGATCAGGCGCTTATAGAGCCCCTAGTGCGGTCTTCCGAACACCAGGGGCTGCGCCTACCTTCGTCATAACAATTCCTATGGCTAAGTGAGAGCGATAAAGCCTTATAGTCTGATTGCCTGGTTCGCTATGCTGAACACCTCCTTTAGGGACCCAAAATTGGGGTAAAGAGTGCTCAGGTTTATCCCGAACACCCCCGTACTCACTACGTGGGGGCGGAAGCCGACGACTGGCCGACTCTCAGGATTAATATATAAAACACCGCACAGGAGGAAAAACTTTCAAACAACAAGCAATAGATGATAAGAATGCTCTTGTTCAAATATTACAAAGGACGAACATGACCACATTTATGGAAATATAATGTCCTTGGTGCATTGCTCCACCGCAAGGCGGGCACCTTTCAAGACACCTTCATAATACAGTTCGGGCTTGCGGTGCTCCTTCCCCTCCGGCGGTCCCTCGGTCATCAGCTTTTCTGCATCCATCTTCCCCCAATGCACCTTGGCACGGGCGAAGGCCATTCGCGCACCTTCTATGCAGACCGACCGCTTGATGACGTCGAGTCGAGGGCAGGCACTTACAAGCCGCTTCACGAGCCTGAAGTAGCTGCTTGGAATCGGCTCAGTAGGCCACATCCGGATAATCAAATCCTTCATGGCTAACTCGGCCGCCTTATGCAGCTCGACCAGCTGCTTCAGCTGATCGGAGAAAGGCACCGGATAATTCGGCGCCAGATACTGCATCCAGAAGAGCTTATTCGCAGTATTCCCCCCTTCGGCTCGGTAGAATTGGGCGGCATCAGATATGCTGCGCGGCAGCTCCGCAAATACCCCTGTATACATCAAAACTCAAGTTGTCAAATTTGATTTTCTCATCTCCGATACTTGCTTTGTACAGAAAAAGCCTTACCAGCTGCAATCTTCCTCGCCTCCTGGATTTCCTTCAGGGCACCTTGGGCTCCCCCTCGGGCATCACTTGCGGCTTGGAGAGCATGGGAGAGTTCAGATTCTTTCCCTACTAAACTCTGCTCCAAGGTCTCGCATTTCTGCACGGCCTCTTGAAGCTCTCGCTCAGCCTCAATAACTCTAGCCTCGTGTTTCTCATGAAGAGCCTGCTCTGCGGCTGCCTTCTTCTCGGCTTCGGCCACAGCCCTCCTGAGAGCCTCAATTTTGGCCGTCGCTCCTAGAGCACATTATAAAAATATTTCCATCATGTACACTTATTCATTTGTGCTACATAAACAAGGTTTCTACATACCTTGATTATTCTCCAGCTGTCTCTTCACTTGGCCAAGTTCTCCTTCGGCCCGCTCCAGACTACGCCTCAGTCCAGATACTTCCGCAGCTTGAGAGGTGGCAGTCGCTACAGATGCCTGCTAGTTAAAAAGAGTGATAAATGTCATCAAGTGAGCCTCCTGCGGACATGAATTTGGTCCTCTGTCTGATTCTTTCTTTCACCGAACAGTGTATCAGGGGCTACTATCTATACCATGACACTCTACCAAAAACTCATAAAACATACCTCAAAGCCTCTTATGAGGCTAATACATGATTCATTCAGTCCACTCTCAGCAGACTGAATCTTCTCAATCACTGTACCCATGAGGGCAGGGTGTTCATCAACGATGGAGGCACCCTTCAGCGCCGCCAATAAAGTATCCGACACCTCTGGTTGGACAGAGGCGGCCGGTGGAGCAGGCATACCTCCTCTAGTTGGTGGAGGCTGTCTGTCTGACTCGGGGACCTTATGGGTCTCTAGAATCATGTTTGGCTTGGGTACGGATTCAAGTTGACCCCCGCTGTCGACACCCACGGGATCTTTCTCTCCCGTGTGACCGGCCCCAGAAGTATGGCCTCCTGGAGCTGCCTTTGCGACCTTCTCCCATCCTCCGTGGCCTGGGTCTTTCTGGGACGAAACCTCGGTTTAATTCCTACGTTTGGAGGAGGAGGCCTTCGGGGGTGTCCCGCTCCCCATAGCATCCGAACCCAGCAGATCTTCTGACGAGGATTGTTCGGCGCAGGACTTCGCCGGACTAAAAAAGAAAAGCACGACTCAGATTAGAATGTGATGCCATGACACGTCCGGACACATGAGTGTGTTCATATTTTATACTAATGAGTTCACCAGGGGCTCGACCCTGGGATCCCACTCTGGGCTGCTATCGGTGGCGCCGGTGGACTCCTCTTGAAGAGGAGTTTTTCCCCTCTTAGGCGAATCGGCCTCCAAGGAGTTGGAGGCCGTTCTTTTCTTCTTTCCCCTTGTGGGGGATTCATCCTCCTCCTCCCCATCCTCTTCGGAGGAAGAATAGGCATTGGAGTCTTTCGATTTTGTGTCCGGGGCACTGCGGTGACGGAGGACGCCTCTGGTCTTCTTGGCCTCCTTTTCAGTCTTCTTCTTTGACGCCTTATATGGCGTCGGGACCAGCATCTTCATCATAAAGTTGCCAGCCGGTTCTTCTAGCAGAGGGGCAGGACAGTAGATCCGCCCCGCCTTCTTCGCCCAGCCCTAGGAATATGATAGGAAACGCGTTAAGTGTTTTCCTGTGGAGGTACGGATAGAACACATGAGTTGTCAAGCATTTAGTTGCTTACCAAACTTGCGGGGCGGGACAGTTGGTACCCACGGTCCTCGGTGGAGTCCGGCCACGGTTTGCCGGACTTGAAAAGCACCTTCCAGATGTCCTTGTGCATAGAGCCAAAGAGCTCTAGTAGGATCTGGTGCTTGGTCGGGTCGAACTCCCATAGATTGCAAGCTCGGTGTTGACATGGTAGAATCCGGCGAACCAACATCACCTGGACTACATTGACGAGCTTGACGCTCTTGTCTTCCATGTCTTGAACGCGCGTATGGAGCTCTGATAGCTCGTCAGACGAAGCCCAGTTCAGGCCCTTCTTGTGCCAGGACGTAAGTCGTAGGGGGGCACCAGATCTTAACTCTGGAACGACGGTCCACTCCTTGCCACGCGGCTCGGTGATGTAGAGCCACTGCTGGTGCCACTCCTTGAAGGAATCGTTGAAAGTCCCTGTCGGCCATGTAACATTGGGCATCTTGCTCACCATGGCGCCTCCGCATTAGGCCTGCTCGCCGCTCACTACCTTGGGCTTTACATTAAAAACCTTTAGCCATAAGCCGAAGTGCGGCGGAACACGGAGAAAGGCCTCGCACACGACTATGAATGACGAGATGTTGAGGAAGGAATTTGGGGATAGATCATGGAAATCAATCCCGTAGTAGTACATGATGCCTCGAACAAATGGGTGGAGGGGAAACCCTAGCCCACAGACAAAATGAGGGAGAAATTCCACCCTCTCATGGGGTTTCGGGGTGGGGACGATCTGTCCCGCCGTCAGAAGATGGTGGCTAATTCTCTTGGCCAGATACCCGCCCCCCCGAAGCTTTTTGATATCCTTCTCCCAGACGGTAGAGGCCATCCAGTTGCCTCCTGCTCCAGATCCGAACATCTTCGGGAAGCCTTTTTGGGCGGAAAGGAGGAGCGCTTGGGCACTAGGGCTCGAGCGAAAAGGAATGGATGAGTAGAGAAGGGCGTGTGTGAAAGGGAAGGTTCTTATCCCCTTATAAAGGCAGCAAAGATCCTGCGCCTCCCCACTTGCCCGCTAAAAATGCTTATTCCCCGAAGCGCCATGATTGATGGCCCGGTTGGGTTACCCGCACCCGTATTAATGAGAATCCCGCAATGGGGGGACACGATCTCTGCTTCGATGAGACGTGCTGATAAAACCGCCTCGTGATATGTGTGTTGGCAGGTTAGGAAAACGATTCGAATGAAGACTGGGCCATGGCGTGATGTCATGTTGTAAAAAGTTGTGGGCAGATTAGATTTGTGGAATATTATACTCTCTACGGTGGTATGTGGAATTTGTTTTGCAGAGCTGGACACGATCCTTGTGTTCTAAATCTTTTATGAAGTATTCGGGGAAGGAACCTGCCTTGCAATGCCGAAGACAATCTGCGTGCCGGACTCATCGTCATTGAAGCCTGGTTCAGGGGCTACTGAGGGAGTCCTGGATTAAGGGGTCCTCGGACAGCCGGACTATATACTTTGGCCGGACTGTTGGACTGTGAAGATACAAGCTTGAAGACTTTGTCCCGTGTCCGGATGGGACTCTCCTTTGCGGGGAAGGCAAGCTTGGATATTCGGATATGTAGATTTCCTTCTCTGTAACCAACTCTGTGTAACCCTAGCCCCCTCTAGTGTCTATATAAACTGGAGGGTTTAGTCCGTAGGACAAGAACAATCATAATCATAGGCTAGCTTCTAGGGTTTAGCCTCTACGATCTCGTGGTAGATCAACTCTTGTGATACTCATATCATCAAGATCAATCCAGTAGGAAGTAGGGTATTACCTCCATTGAGAGGGCCCGAACCTGGGTAAAACATCGTGTCCCCTACCTCCTGTTACCATTAGCCTTAGACGCATAGTTCGGGACCCCCTAGCCGAGATCCGCCGGTTTTGACACCGACAAGGGGTAGCAGCTCCGGCAAGGTGGAGGATGGGGTGGCGGATGGAGGAGGCTGGCCGCAGTGGGGAGGTTGTCGTGGCGCCGACGGTGTATGAATGGGGAAATGGAGGGGGGGATCTCAAACTTTGGGACGCGCTTCTCTGAAATGTGGGAAAGTTACGAACTTACCCCCCGTTTAAAATTTTGGACATCACGTCGATTGGGGATAGGACGGTAATCTCGCATCTCCCAAATATTTGCCGGTAACTATTTCGGGCTAGGAAAGGGTGTTTTGCCGCCCATGGTTGGTGCTCACGGTGTATGAATGGGGCTAACAGGTAGGGTGGTTGTGTCATGTCTGAGGGAAGTTACACATCTGCCCCTATTTAAAATATCAGCCTACATCGATTTCGGACGAGGAGAGTTTGTTTTGTCGCCCACCGTGTATGAATGGGGAAATGGAGGAAGAGACACATGTTTTTCGGACGATCTTGAATCAAATGTGTTTTGCCGCCCACGTTTGGCGCCCACCGTGTCTGAATGGGCTCAGAGGCCATCGTGTCACGTCTGATTGAAGTTACTAGTCTACCCCTATCAGCAGCAGTGTAAATCCGGTCAATAAGGATGTCAAGTGTCAAGGGTAGACAGTAATTTCCATCTCGCAAACACTTTCTTCGGTCAGCCCACAAATTATAGTGGGTGTTTGGCCGCTTTGTTCAAAACTTGGGAGAATTAGCATTCATGTTTGCCCTGGGCCCTGGCAAACTAAATTCAAATCCAATTTGTATTCAATTACAAATATCCACAGATAATTCTACATTTTGTTATTTATTTCTTCAAAACCACAACAAAGATTTATTCCACCTTTATATATGATTATGATTTAGAAATGCGGTGATCTTCAAATTCAGTAGGTTGGATACACTCTGAGTCAAACAATTATTTCATCCAATACAATATGCTCACACGAAAAACAGTTCACCTTATGTCAATCATACAAGTACTGAGGATTACCTCGCCTAAAAAATTTGTATCATTACAACACATGGACAACATAGGGGTTTTTGCAACATAATCCATTCAGAGACATGACACAACATGCAAGTACAATAATCTAATGACAATCTCAACTGATATCTAAAGAAGAACCGAGATTACCCTGGGCTTCAGATAGCAGAAACAGCAGGACCTCCTCCATCTTGAAATGCAACATTCTTACTTCCTCCAATTCTTGGGTTGCTTGCATAATGCGTGCCGCTAATTCCATAATTTCCAGCCTCAAGATAAAGATTACCTCATTCATGGCAGCCACACCATCTCTTTCTGCCTCTAGTAGAGCCTCAAGCACTATAATATCTGTGCTTAGACTGCTCTCCGGCGGTGTTGCCTCTGAACTGCTACCATCTGGTAACATGGATGGCGCACTGCTTCCACAAATAGATTCTGGGGTTGTACATTGTGTCCTAGTGTGAACGGCATCCCAAAAGGTTTCCGCTGGACATAAGTAAGAGAAAGTTATCGTATGATCCAGGCAGTAAGCTTACATGGTAAATGACATACGAATTATTGCCGAGCATGGCAAGCTATATTTAAATGGTTCGAAGCAGCATCAACCGAAAAGAAATTAAAATGGTAAGATGAAAATAGGGATGTAAGTGGCAAATAAACGACATCCGCTAGTCCCATCTAGTTAATTTTCACTAGCTCCCTAGTTCATTTTCCTCAAAAAACAAAAACTCTTTTGAACTATCATACCACTAGTGGACTTTAATCGAGATTAAACGGGGCCCAGTTGACATCCCTAGTTGAAAGGGAGTGTACCACCGCTATATTTAAGTTGCCAAGGCATCTAAGCAGTTGAAATAATCTGAGAAAGCACTTAACAGTGTGGCCTCATATAAACTACAAAGACAGTCTTGTGATCAAGTTGAGAGGAAAAGTTAAGGACTCAAATGAACTAGGCATGCATTTCTTTACGATAGTACAACAGGAACTGCTGACATATTGTCCAACTCAGGTATAGCGTAACAACAAACAAGCATTCGAATCAAGCAATACAACAAAGCAGACAACTGAACTATTTGTAATTCGGTAGGATTACAGGTTGAGGGCACAAGCCAAGAAAGCAGCCCACTCCCATTACATTTCACATGTACTAAAACACACTGGCTTACCATATGTTGTTGTGAAGCCTCGCTGCTATTGCAATGTTCTTTGAAGATATCGTCAGTATCCCATGGTTGCAAATCTATTTGTTGTAGTTTATTCTGCACCCTCTATTTAGGTAAAATTAATTTTAATCGCATGCACTGGTCTGAATTGATCATCAATGGTTTATCTAAACTAATGAAAGAAGGGTGTGTGCGTACATGACAATATATCTGCTTCCCTCTATTTTTAATGCTTGTTCGAGGTGCCAGCCCCAAAAGAACAAATATTTTGCTTGATGGGGTTGGCAGCTCCATGATTAATAGAAGCATCAAATTAGTCATGCAGCTTGGGAAGATCAAGAACACACAAGCAAGTAATGAACAGAGGCTCGGAGCAGTGATGTAATAGCTAGCATCAGAAAATGTAGGGTAAAACAAACAAAAGGCAGCAGAACCACATGCTAGTTTGTTGATGTGTAATTAAGCATACAGAACATTAAACAGTGTGATGGAACCAACAGGTGGCATCAGAACAACACCATTATCATAAATATAGCATTCACGAAGTAAAATAGTAGGCAGTGATATCTAGGAAGTACGGTAATACTTAGGACAAAACTAAAGCATATTAACTATATGTGTACTGGTATGTAATTTAGCACATGTAACATGTTCACTGCCAGAAGTATGGCCCTATAGGTGCAAGAAGAATAATGTGTCTCATGAAAAATTGAATGATGCCCTGAAGAAATTCAAAGGTGCGGTGCTTATGCTAGGAAAGTGAACGTAGGCGCCGGCCATTGGATAATAGTACCTGATTCTCGACGACATATGGGTATCATTGTCATACTTGATAGCTAAGGATCGTCGATGGTGCTCGTGTTGTGGTTGAGTTTGGGCCGGATGTCGCCGTCGCTGAAGTGGCTCCAGTGCTACGGTTGCGGCGCCTGTCGACATACAAGAAAGCTCATCTATGGTAAGTGAATAGTTGCACGATGAAGATAAAAACCGAAGGAGTACAAATTGAAATAACCTGATGAGGCTGCGGCGTCGGTAAAGCCGGGCCGGTGGAGTTGAATATGGCGTCCGTGGAATGGATCCGGTGTAGTGGACGAAGGCTTCGACGGGCGTGTTGTACAGTGCTTTCGGTGAGGCGGATCTGTTGTGGCGGACGAGGGAGTCAGTGACGGTCCTACACTGTGGTGGACGAGGGCACTGGTTAAGCAGATATGGTGCGGTGGACCATGATGGCGGTCAAGGAGATTTGGAGCGGTGGACAAGTTGCTGAAGCGGCTCCGGTGAAGTGGTGAGTTGGCAGTTGGGGGTTCCAAGGTGCGGAAGGTAGATTCGGCGGGGTGTTAGGTCCACTGCCTCGATGGAGGACTAGATTTGGCGGCTTGCCATGGTTGGCAGGGGGGTGGGGGTCAGGGAGGGGAAGGGGAGGGGCTCTATGGAAGAATCTTGGGGGAAAAGAGGGGAAAACAATGGAGTTACCAAAGCAGCCCTTTTCCGTTCATGTGGCAGGGGTAAAACAGGAATATCGCAAGACTAAACTTTCGGGCACGAGATATTTTGATGTGAGCGGGAAGTTTGAAAGCTTTTGGTGCCTGGAATTATATTCTGCTCTTGTACGGCCGACTATGATATCATGGCCGAGAATTTGTTTGTTTTGCATGCAAAAAAGTGCAAGTTTTGAAAATCAATGTCTCCAACTCGAAACTTAGATTGTCCATTCAATTCAAATATGGATCATTGAGCTACTACAAGCAAATACCATCATACGGTCCAATTCAAATGAAATTTCAAATGTGTTTATCCTAAATATGATGACAAAAGCAAAAATGTGTATGTGTACGAATAAATTGGATGATTATAAAGTTTGAACATGCTCGTATGTGTATATCTCTAGGTTTGATGTATGAATTTGAAATCACGAAATCCCGGCTTAAAAAATGTACCTCCGTTTAAATGAATTACAAAAGCTAATGATGGAGTCGAATTCCAAAATTCCAATCTTAGGTTTGTAATTCTGGTACACCAAGGTATATCACGCATGTTCAAAAGTATCGTTATCTCATAGTCCAAACTGTGAAACAAATTGGTCAACCATGAGTGCACACACTATTGACCATGTATATCTCAATTATGCTAAAGT
>NC_041393.1:537306267-537323007 GCF_002162155.2 Triticum dicoccoides | reverse complement strand
CCCAAACACCAACACACGAGCACATTAACACCCCTGTCTCTTCTAAAGTCCGGACCCCAATATAGGTTTCTATCACTTTGTCTCTCGGGCATGCACACATCTCTTCCCCCACTCTCTAGGTCTCCCGGCATCTCTCTTTCCCAAGCACACACACTATGTAGAGTGTATCTTTCCCATACACACAAAACATCGCCCCAAACGTCTATCTCCCTAGTCATGTGGTTCTCGCACACTCACCTCACACACCACCCCCACTGCAAACAAGCACACTTTGTCTCCTTGTGCACCACTCTTCTCTTTCTATCTCTCCCACATGCGGACCCGCCCCAGCTCCTTCCCTGTATACATATATGTCCCGACTCTTTCCATAGCTCCCTAATGTATCATATTTCTCGATCTCTCACATTGTTCTCTACACCATCTATTCTAGATCTCCCATGAAGTCCCTATCACACACATGATGACTCGCTTCCCTTGCGTCTTCGTACATAGGCCAATTTCGAACAACATCAACATTGTCTCCCTATCTATACGCCATTTATGGACACAAATGACCCCTCTCGCCCCCTCTCTTCCTCTCTCTCTCTCCGTCGCTAGCTCTCTCTCTCTATCTCTCTCTCTCTCGCTCTCACACCCCTCTCCCACACACACACTCGATGTCTCTTCCAAATAGTCTGCTCCCCCTGCCCACACCCATGCTATCCCGCTACTACACATGTCACACCATTCCCCCTTCCCTTATACTAGGTTTACATCATTAGTGGTCTCTCTACTCCACATACACACACTCCCTCTCACACACAAACGCGTGCACAAACACACACAAACACGCACAAACACCATTTATTCAGATCCTCATATCTCCCCATGTCCGCATTTGTATCTCACACACTCAATCTCTAATTATGTATATGTGTCTCCACGTTACACAACACAAAGCCCCATGTACATGTCTCTCTCTATCCTCCATGCACATAGACACAAAGAATCTGTTATCATTGCCTCAATCTCTAGACATATCACACACGCACACTGTCTCTCTCTCTCTCTCTCGCAAACACGCTCAACAAGGGTTTCCCCGTGAATAACTTACCATCTATTCACCAACAATCGTGGCAGTACGGCGAACACAAGATATGAAAAAGAATAAATCTACATGTGCTTAGAGCACCTAGTATGACTACTAGGACTAGAGCAAGCCAAAAAGCGCGCCGCCGTCACCCCCTCCTTATCGGCGACGGGAAAACCTTTGTTTTACACAGTCGAGAAGTCATTGTGCTAAGGCCCCACATGTTGAGGCGTTGAATATAATGTAGATGCTAGTTTACGGAAACAAGTATCGGCAATACGTTTGTATCTCCATACTTATATTTCTTCTCTTATAAAAAACCGAGTTGGTGATGGTGGTACGCGTGCCATCTTGCAATATAGACTGTCTGATCTATATCTGACGGATGGAAATTAAACTAAAAGATAGATGCACCCCTTGTCGGTGTCAAAACCAGCGGATCTCGGGTAGGGGGTCCCAAGTTGTGCGTCTAAGGCTAATAGTAATAGGAGACGGGGGACACAATGTTTACCCAGGTTCGGGCCCTCTCGATGGAGGTAATACCCTACTTCCTGCTTGATTGATCTTGATGATATGAGTATTATAAGAGTTGATCTACCACGAGATCGTAGAGGATAAACCCTAGAGGCTAGCCTATGATTATGATTGTTGTCGTCCTACGGACTAAACCCTTCAGTTTATATAGACACCAGAGGGGGCTAGGGTTACACAGAGTCGGTTACAGAGAAGGAAATCTACATATCCAAATTGCCAAGCTTGCCTTCCACGCAAAGGAGGGTCCCACCCGGACACGGGACGAAGTCTTCAATCTTGTTTCTTCATAGTCCAACAGTCCGGCACAAGTACATAGTCCGGCTATCCGAGGACCCCCTAATCCAGGACTCCCTCAGTGGCCCCTGAACCAGGCTTCAATGACGATGAGTCCGGCGCGCAGATTTTCTTCGACATTGCAAGGTGGGTTCTTCTGCAAATCCCTGAGTACCTGTTGTAACGAGTAGTGTCCGGCTTACCATTAACGTTGCACTCCTCAGCTTCTGTACCTTAATAATGGCAGTCTCCACGTGTCGAGCGAATGCGAGAAATCAGGGAATTTTTACATTTGCCACACTGACCATGTAAGTAAATCGTCTATTAAAGTGACGGGGATCCTCAGATCCAAATCATACCATCTTCCCCAAGCGAGGATTCATCAGAGCGCGCCCGAAAGAACCATCCCATCATGGCCGGCCGCCACAGCTCCTCCTCTCACTCCCATAGCGCTAAGCTAGGTGATTGGGTGAAGTGCACCGTACCCCACGACCAGTTGGTGGAGTTACAGACCCAGGGGTTTCTCCCGCCTGCATATCTTGTACCTGTCCGAGACGGATTAGCCACTTACGGTGGCGGGGAGCAAGCAGCGAGTTTCCCCAACCCATCCAGGGGGAGCGAGTATGCCTTGTCCCTTACTAGCTGAGGGGCCTCGGATTTCCAATCCATCCGTTCCTCTACGGGCTCCTGGAGTATTACGGCCTCCAGCTGCATAACTTCACTCGTGCCTCCATACTACACATTGCAGGTTATGTCGCCCTTTGTGAGCTACTTCTGGGCTGTGAAGCTCATTTCGAGCTATGGAAGAGGCTATTCTGCCTCGTCCCTCGCAATCAGGAGGGATCAATATATCAAGTGGGAGGAGCTGAAATATGGCGCATCGTCGAGACTGGATACCTGTCCGGCACTCCGAAGAAGTCATTCGAAGACTGGCCTTCGGAGTGGTTTTATATAGAGGACGTCCCCCTTCCGGACCCTATCCGGATGGGTCTTCCTGAGTTTACCAACGCCCCACTGAAGAAACGCCGCAACTAGCGTCCCCGGAGCCCCCAAGAGGAAGATAACAGAGAGGTCCTTTATCTGATGGGAAGGATAAAAACACTGGCCAAATCTGGATTGACAACAATCGAGGTTATGTCAATATGCATAATGCGGGGTGTGCAGCCACTCCATTATCGGGGGCGTCCCATGTGGCACTTTAATGGAGAGGACGATGCCACCCGCTGTGGTCGGAAAGGTCCGGACTCCACCACCGCCCTGGAAAAAATATTGTCCGATTTGTATAAAGGAGAAGAAGAGGGGTTTATCCGCATTAAGCCGCGGGATGGATTTTCCATGTACAACCCCCTAGCTGGGTGAGATGCTATTTACTCAACTCTATTTGTTCCTGCATTCTTTCATCACAAATATTTACCTTGCTAATTCATAGCAGGAACTGCGAAAAGCTGTGAGGGAGGTCCACAACCCACCTCCACAGCCAGAGGACCACCATCGGGCCCTCGACCCCGAACTTGAAGAAGATCCGGACGTATTTGCGGAGCTTGTCGACAGGACGTTTTACTAGGCAAGCTGTGATGGCGCCTTGGTGGCTATCATAGCCGACTATCGTGGCCTACTCCCTGCATCACATGTAAGTAAAACCGGAGTCCTAACTTCCAAGAAGGATCCCTTCCTTACGCCTTACCCACCGCACATGTACTGTGCTTTATAGGGAAGGCCATCGGGGTGCCGTGCCGAACCCGCGGTGGCTCACCAACAAGGGGCACTGAAGCTGGGTAGACTTAAAAGGAAGGCGGTCAGGACCGAGACGCCGTCACAGAGGTATAATTAAAAACCCGCTCCGTGATTATCGTCTTTAAAATATAACAATGTCCATTGTCCCCTGGCAGGAAAAGCACTCGTCGGACTGTGTCCGGAGATCCTACCGGCCACGCCTCCACTAGCTGGACTACAGAGCCGGACTCAAGGGCGGAGGCTAACGTGGGGACAACGCTGGACGGTGCTCCTACAGAGGATGCGGATAGAATATCCTCTACAAATTCCGAAGTGGAGAGCGCTATGAATCACAGGCGTCGATGGGCCATACTCCGCGACCCTAATTTCTCCGAAGAGGCGTTCAATGCCTTCAACTCGGGAGACGCGTACATCCATGCTACTCAAGGTGGGCTTACTAGAGCCACATACCAGTATTTAAAGGATATACGGGTAAGAAAAATCTGATAATTATGTATATCAGTAGCCCCTGAGACTTGAAACAGTTGGCACAACTGATTTAAGGATCATCGTATGAATAGGTTCTTACAGAGAAGAACACCCATTTGTCTCAAGAGCTGGAGGAGTGCAAAGCCCAGCTAAGGGCCGCAGTTGCCGGAATGGAGGAATCCAAGAAGGCCTCATCTGGTAATACTTGTCTTGATCAAAAAGAACGTAATTACGTGTACCATTTAGTATTCGGCATGTTTGCAAATCTAACAATAGATTCTGCAGACAATCCCGGAGTGAATCCGGAGATCGTACAAGAGGATGAGCAACAAGCTAAACAACAGCTAGAGGCTGGCGAGCGTGTGCTTACACGGGTTAGGCGAGAAAAAAACGATCTCCAGGATGCCAATACCCGGCTGGGAGTTGAATTGGAAGATGTTCGGGCCCAGCTTGCTGACTCCGTGAAGGAGAATAAGAGGCTTCGACACGACATTTTTAGTATGTGCTCAAATGAACCTTTATATAGTTCGGCGAAGAAATGGGCTAACAGAGTTATGTCTGCAGGTATGCTGACGGGTCGTCCCGAAGAGGAGATGCCCGGATCCGCAGGCAATCTTCTGCAAGATCTTTCACAACTGTACGAATAAGTTCGGCAGGTGATGCAGGGTATTGCCCAAGCCTTGTGTTCGTCCGTTCCTTGCCAGGAGGCATGGGGGAGCTTGTAGAGATGCTCAAGGGAGCGTGGCGGCGCTTCTGACTATGGAAGATATCGGCCCGACGACAAGGTGTGAGGGAAGCCTGGGCCATGGTAAAAACACGGTACACCAAGGTTGATCCGAATCACATGGCCCTGGTCGGACCTGTAGGGTCAGATGGGAAGGAGATCCCTGTTAGTCTGGTATATGACCAGGTAGGATTAGCCGCAAAGTATTCCCAACAGGATTGTAGGCTAGACAGCCTGTTGGATGGTATAGAAGAAGAATTTAGCCAGTCTACGTGACTATGTACTTCAATTGACATATTTTGTCCCTAGCCGGATTGTAAATCATTTGTCATGGCGGACCTTTTCGCTTCAACCTCTGGACCCGACAGTCCGGAGTGTATCTGAATACCCGCTCAATTATGTAAGCCGAGGTACGCGTGGAAACCATGCGTAGGGGTCATAAGTGCTTGAACAGACAAGTACCCAACTAGCTATGTTATATTACATGGATAGTAAGAAACATCTTCCAGAAAGAATAGTTCCATTAAGGGTTCCTTTCCCTAGGTACGCATGCATTAATGTGCATGTCCGAACTGCGAACAGAGACACATGATATGAAGCATCTGGGGGTTTATATTGTAATAGGTAAGAAACATCTTTTGTTCGCCGACTGAATATTCCCTTAAGAACACTAGCTTTTGGCTTCACCCAGTCTAAGGTACACGTCCGGCGGACCCAGTAGGGCATAAACACAAGAGTCAGGCAACCCAGCTTGGCCAAAACTTAAGTCATATCGATGCATATAATGGCGAAGAAAAGGTACATATGGAAAATTGACACATATGTAGTGGGCATGAAGCCCGGAAGATAATTATATTAAGCTTCTATATAAGAAGCCCCCAGGCATAATGAGCACACATAGCATGTCAAGATTGTGTAGTCGAGTCACAATTGAAGCTTTTTAGGGCCATAACAAAATAAAGAAAGAAGGAGGATATAATTTAAAAAGTGCGGAGGTAAGGAGACGAACACAGAGTTCGGCGCTAGGCGTAGAATCTTCAAAGTCTGGCCGCGTTCCATGGGTTCATCTCGAGTCGATTATCTGATGCATCACGCAGGCGGTACGCTCCTCCGGTGAGAACTTTATCAATGATGAAGGGACCCTCCAACTTGGGCTTGGGCTTGTCCTTTTTCTTCTCTGGTAGGCGTAGAACAAGTTCCCCAACGTTATAAGTTTTGGCTCGTACTTCTCTGCTTTGATACCTTCGAGCCTGTTGCTGATAGAATGCGGAACGGGCTTTTGCGACGTCGTGCTCCTCCTCCAGGGCATCTAGACTGTCCTACCAATCAAGCTCGGCTTCTCTCTCTTCATACATGCGCACTCGAGGTGAGGCATGAATGATATCACAGGGCAATACCGCCTTTGCACCGTACACCATGAAGAATGGTGTGTATCCGGTAGTGTGATTTGGCATATGGTCCGCAGGCCCCATAGTATGGAGTCAAGCTCCTTGACCCAATGCGTATCTAATTCCTTCAAGGATCACACTAGTCTGGGTTTAATGCCGCTCATGATAAGACCATTTGCTCGTTCGACTTGACCATTTGTTTGGGGGTGGTAGACGGAGGCGTAGTCGAGCTTAATGCCCATGTTGTCGCACCAAGTTTTCACCTTGTCGGCTGTGAAGTTGGAGCCATTATCGGTGATGATGCTGTGGGGGACACCATAATGGTGTACAACCCCTGATATGAAGTCTATCACTGGTCCGGATTTGGCCGTTTTAACTGGTTTGGCCTCTATCCATTTGGTGAACTTATCTACCATGACCAATAGGTATTTTCTCTTATGGCTTCCTCCTTTAATGGGTCCAACCATATCAAGCCCCCAGACCGCAAAGGGCCAAGTTATGGGGATCGTTTGGAGGGCGGTAGGTGGCATATGGCTTTGGTTTGCGAAAAGCTGGCAACCGACGCAATGTTGGATGAGGTCCTGTGCATCTACTTGGGTTGTCGGCCAGTAGAAACCTGTACGAAAAGCCTTGCTTACAAGGGCCCGAGCTGCGGCATGGTGGCCGCCGAGTCCAGTGTGAATTTCAGCCAGGAGCTGCCGCCCTTCCTCTTCGGAGATGCATCTTTGGAGTACTCCGGTAGCGCTTTTCTTATAAAGCTCTCCCTCGTGAACCTTGTAGGCTTTAGAGCACCGCACAATGCAATGTGCCTCATTTTGGTCCTCGGGGAGTTCTTGCCTATTTAGGTAGGCTAAGTAGGGTTCTGTCCATGAGGCGATGACAACCATGATCGCGTGGGCCGAAGGTGTTATTTCGGTGGCGGATCCTCCGATTATGTCAGTGTGTTCGGGATCAGGGGTTGTGGTCGGATCCGGACTAGTATTGCCAGTCTCCCCTAGCCACACCACGGATGGCTTGAACAGCCTTTCCAAGAAGATATTAGGTGGGACGGGGTCGCGCTTTGCCCCGATGCGGGCGAGGATATCCACCGCTTCATTGTTTTCTCAAGCCACATGATGGAATTCGAGCCCCTCAAACCGAGCTAACATTTTGAAGACGACATTGCGGTAAGCCGCCATTTTCGGGTCCTTGGCGTCAAAGTCTCCATTTATTTGAGATATTGCGTGGTTCGAATCCCCACGCGCCTCTAGGCGTTGAATGCCCATGGATACCGCCATCCGAAGACCGTGCAACAGAGCTTCGTATTCGGCTGCATTGTTGGAGTCTGTGTATAGTATTTGGAGTACGCATTGGACTGTATCTCTGGTGGGGGATGTCAGGACAACAACTACTCCCAGACCAGCCAGCATCTTAGAGCCGTCAAAATGCATGATCCAATTGGAGTATGTGCCGTACTCTTTAGGGAGGTCGGCTTCTGTCCATTCGGCGACAAAGTTAGCTAGTACTTGCGACTTAATGGCTCGTCGTGGTTTGTATATGATGTCGAAAGGGAGGAGCTCGATGGACCACTTAGCAATCCAACCTGTAGCATCGCGGTTATTTATTATATCATTGAGTGGTACTTCAGAGGCCACCGTGACTGAACACTCTTGAAAGTAGTGTCGTAGTTTTCGGGATGCCATAAAGACCACATATGCTATCTTTTGATAATGTGGGTACCGTGACTTGCATGGTGTGAGGACAGTGGATACGTAGTATACTGGCTTTTGAAGAGGGAACTTATGTCCGTCCTCCTCTCGTTCGATGATGAGCACTGCACTTACAACTTGGTGCGTTGCAGCTGTGTATAACAACATGGGTTCGCTAATGTTTGGTGCGGACAGGATTGGATCGCTGGCCAAGAGGGCCTTTATTTCTTCCAGTCCGGCCGTAGCCGCGTCCATCCACTCGAAGTGTTCGGTGCATCGAAGAAGGCGATAGAGAGATAGTACCTTTTCTCCCAATCGGGACATAAAGCGGCTTAGGGCAGCCACACATCCAGTTAATTTCTGGATTTGCTTGAGGTCTGTTGGGGTAGCCAACTGTGACAAAGCTCGGATTTTAGCTGGATTTGCTTCAATTCCTCTATTGGAAATGATGAAGCCCAGGAGCTTTCCGGCAGGAATGCCGAAAACGCATTTTTGCGGATTGAGCTTGATGTCATATGTTCAGGGATTGTCGAACGTAAGCCTCAAGTCGTCTATTAAAGATTCAACGTGTCTGGTTTTGATGACCATGTTGTCTACGTATGCCTCAACTGTTTTGCCTATTTGTTTTTCCAGGCATGTCTGAATCATGCGTTGATAGGTTGCACCGGCATTTTTGAGCCCGAAAGGTATGGTGTTAAAACAGAAGGGGCCGTATGGAGTGATGAATGCCGTTGCGCCTTGATCAGACTCCGCCATCTTGATTTGATGGTATCCGGAGTATGCGTCGAGGAAGCACAATGAGTTGTGTCCCGTGGTAGCGTCGATGATTTGATCGATGCGGGGGAGAGGGAAGGGATCCTTGGGGCAAGCCTTATTGAGGTCCTTGAAATCGACACATAGGCGCCAGGATTTGTCCTTCTTTGGTACCATCACCAGGTTTGCTAGCCAGTCCGGGTGTTTTATTTCTCTGATGAATCTAGCTTCGAGTAACTTGGCTAGCTCCTCTCCCATGGCTTGTCGTTTAGGTTCTGAAAAATGCCAAAGAGTCTGCTTGACCGGCTTGTAACCCTTTAGTATGTTTAGGCTATGCTCGGCCAGCCTGCGTGGGATACCTGGCATGTCTGAAGGGTGCCAGGCGAACATGTACCAATTCTCGCGCAAGAATGCCCGCAGTGCGGCGTCTATTGTGGGGTTCAGTTGTGGCTCGATGGATGCTGTTTTTGTAGAGTCCGTTGGGTGCACTTGGATTTTGACTATTTCGTCTGCTGGTTTGAAAGAGGTGTACTTGGATCGTTTGTCGAGTATCACATTGTCCCTGTCCACTATGGAGCGCAGTGCAGTTAGTTCTTCGGCTGCGAGGGCTTCGGATAATGCCTCAAGGGCCAGAGTGGCAGTTTTGTTTTCGGTGCGGAGTGCTTTGTCCGAATCACTGGCTAGAGTGATGATTACATTGGGTCCGGGCATCTTGAGCTTCATGTACCCGTAATTGGGGATAGCTTGGAAGCTCATGAATTTATCCCGCCCTAAAAGGGCGTGGTATCCACTACTGAGCGGGGCCACTTGGAATGTGATTTCTTCGGACATGTAATTTCCGGCATGCCGAATACCACATCTAGTGTGATTTTTCCCGCACATCGTGCCTCCCGACTAGGGATAATTCATCTGAAGGTTGTGCTGCTTTGCTCAATGCGGCTCTTGTCTATTTCCATTTTGTGGAAAGTTTCCTCGTAGATGAGGTTTAATCCACTGCCACCGTCCATGAGCACTTTAGTAAGCCAGAAGCCGTCCACAATTGGACTAAGGACCAAAGCGGCAGGTGCTCGGACTATTCGGAATTGAGGTTCGTCACTGGCATTGAAGGTTATGGCCATGTCGTTCCATGGATTTATTGCTGCCACGTGGCAGACTTCGGCGAGGCTACGGAGTGCTCTCTTGCGCCTGTTATTTGAGGCAAAAGTCTCGAAGACTGTCAATACTGTATTGTTGTTTTCTACGGGATGATGCTCTGCGGCATCGTTAATGAGGAGATCCTCGCCGCTCTTGGCCACCTGCTGAAGTATCCAACATGCTCTAAGGCTGTGTGTTGGTATGGTATCTGGTGTGGTGTGAATTTTGCATGGCCCATTGAGCCATCCCTCCAATACGGTTCCACGCCCTGTAGTGGGCTTTGGTTTCTTTGTAATTGGATTGGGTGACTTGCTAGAGTGCACCCTTTTAGTTTGGACGAGGGATTTAGTGAGGGCCGGAGGGTCCTAGGATCTTGCTTGGGTTTTCCAGGCGCTTTCCATCGCACAGTACTTCTGTACTATGGCCGCCAAGTCAGCGAAATGTGCTATGTCACAGCGACTTATGGTGTTGAGGATTCCCTTGTCCGTGCAATTTTTGCAAAAGAATGAGATTGCGTCTTCCTCGCGACAGTCCTTGACCTTGCTCATTACAAGGAGGAATCTGGCCCAAAAGTGATGTACTGTCTCTTGGGATTGTTGTCTAATGTGGGAAAGATTGCTTGTATCTGGGTGGGTGGGTGGATTTAAGTCCGAAACCTGGCCCGATCTGAGACCCAGGGGCAGAGGAGCTTCTGAACTTGGCAGTTCGGGTTCTGGGATGTTGCCCAATTTTTCTGGCCCGCTGTCCGATTCTAAGTTCAGAGCCTGGGTCATGTCCTCCCGCAGACGGGTATCCGGCTCGGAGAGCTCGGGAATCCGGACATAGTTCATCCTAAAAATAGAGGAAGAATCACTGCATTGCTCCTCCACCACCGCTATCTGATGGGTGACCGACAGAGAGTTAATCTCTCTTTGGTCGGGTTTAAGCCCGATCTGATCATAGTCCGTAGCGACTTCCAAGGTGGCGATGCGATCCAAGAGCTCGTTCCAGGACGAGAGCTCCATTGGATCCATCTGCTCGGTGAATCTGAGCTGACGTGGAGGCTGTTTTTGATGACCCGAGAAGTCATTGTCGGCGTGGCGGCCGAACGGGCGGTCATGACGAAGCTGCCTAGTCAGAGAGTTTGGCCTAAAGCCAGGGCTCCCCCAGTGGTGATGTTGTCCTTGATAATAAGGCGAGCCATCAAGCCTTACCGTGACGACACAGTGGAACTCTCAATGAAAGAACCAATGTCGGTGTCAAAACCGGCGGATCTCGGGTAGGGGGTCCCGAACTATGCGTCTAAGGCTAATGGTAACAGGAGATGAGGGACACAATGTTTACCCAGGTTTGGGCCCTCTCGATGGAGGTAATACCCTACTTCCTGCTTGATTGATCTTGATGATATGAGTATTACAAGAGTTGATCTACCACGAGATCGTAGAGGCTAAATCCTAGAGGCTAGCCTCTGATTATGATTGTTGTCGTCCTACGGACTAAACCCTCCGGTTCATATAAACACCGGAGGGGGCTAGGGTTACACAGTGTCGGTTACAGAGAAGGAAATCTACATATCCGAATTGCTAAGCTTGCCTTCCATGCAAAGGAGAGTCCCACCCGGACACGGGACGAAGTCTTCAATCTTGTATCTTCATAGTCCAACAGTCCGGCACAAGTACATAGTCTGGCTGTCCGAGGACCCCCTAATCCAGGACTCCCTCACCCCTCTCCACATTTGCAGACAAGGCTTCCCTAGTTCATCCTTATCTCCAACAACCTAATTGTTGAGCAATTAAGAAAGGAAGCCTCTGGAACAAACTGGCCTAGTGGCCGCTGCCGGTGTCATCAATCCCCATGCCTCCACTCAGTCTGACCACCAATCACTGTCGTGGTTCCAAGACTGATAGTAGAAAGGGTGGGGGTAGGTATGGAGAGGCAAGATCTCAGCTATGGCGAAGGTGTACACACGAGGTTTACGAGTTCAGACCCTTCTCGGTGGAAGTAACAACCCTACGTCTCGGTGCCCGGAGGCGGTCGATTGGATTATATGTGTGATGTTACAGGGGGTGCAAACCCTTGTGCCAGAGGAGGGGGGTGGCTTATATAGAGTACGCCAGGAACCCCACCGCCCTCCATTACAAGGGACTTAATGTACATAAAGTGGGGGCATTACTGGTAATGCCAGCCTTAAGTGCTATTAATGACCTTAAAGACTATGGAGTGAACGCCTGCCCGTTGTAATGCTGAGTGACTCCTGGTCTTCGATAGGTCGTGTGATTCTCTGGATGGTCGACTGACAGTAGAGAGGAGGACTCCCCAGTGACATGACTGTCGAGTGGATTGCACTCGACATCTTCGACTGGGGGTCTCTTGTTGCCTCTTGGACTTCTTATCTTCTAGGGTAGTGACCTTGGGTAGGACGTATAGGTCGAGCCTATGAACCTACCCTAGGTCTGTATCCTCATCAGTAGCCCCTGAATGGATTAAGGTTCGAGTGGAAGGTAGGTTGAAGTTGAACTGGTTCTGAGCTTTGCACCTTTGCGAGCATTTTCTGCAAGATGGAAAAACTCACGTTGGTACTTCAGCTCGACTCAGTCGCCTTGATTCATTCAGAGAGTTGTCGACTGAACTTGTGGCATCGTCTGCCGAGTGTTGTATTAGAGTGCAGGATCTCGAGCGCGATTGACTGCTGTGTATCGCCGATTTCGCGGGATACGAAATTTCAGGGAAGCGCGCGGGACGGGGAGCGTCAAAGCGTGCGGAGTGGATAAACAGTGATGCCTCGATGTCCGCACTACCTTTTTCGCCACGTATGTTGCGCGCGACTGTTGTGGGATTTGACAGGATTGCCTAGTCCACGCGTCAGCCACTCAGAAGCAATACTTTATAAGGCGACGGGGCTGAGGCGTTTGCACTGTGCACGCGTGTTTTTCCTCCTTCTTCCTCCGCTTCTCCACCGCGCCCAGCCCTTCTGCTCTCGACGCTGACGCTCCGCCGCCATGGTGAAGGACAAGACAGTGGCGCTAGAGCATGCAAAGAAGGGATGGGGGCAGCGAAAGGCAAGAAGCAGAACCGCGGGTCGTCATCGCGAGCGGGGCTGCCACCGGGCTGGATCCAAGGCGATTGGATCCGGTCTTCGCTTCGGCAAGAAGATCTGGACGAGCTGGCGGAGTCTGGACTAATTGCCAAGGGAGTGGCAAGGCTGCCGAAAGGGGAGATGGAGCCGCAGCCTCGACTGGGTGAGTGCGTACTGCTCGCCACCCACGTCGACCGGGATTTTTCGCTCCCTCCTCACCCCTTTTTTCGGGGATTCCTGAATTTCTTCGGTGCTCAACTCCACCATTTTTCTCCCAACACCATCACGTATCTGGCCGCATTCGTGTCGATGTGTGAAAACTTCTTAGGTTGTTGACCGCACTGGGGTCTTTTCAAACATATCTTCACCATCCGATTCCAGTCGGTCAAAAAAGCAAAGTCGAGTGACTCAAAGACCCATGTCATCCAGATGTGTGGGGGTTTAGGTATCCAGAAAAGGCATAGGAGTTCTTTCCCTGCTATGACTCTCCCCGAATTGGTTAGAGGCTGGCAGTCGACCTGGTTCTACTGTCAGGACGCTGCAGCTCCAGGTCAGTCGACTAGCCTTCCCCACTTCACATTCGACCACGTTCAGACTCCTTCTCCACTCAAAGTGGCTGCTACTGAGAACGTGGAGACGAAGATGTTGGTGGAGAAAGTGGTACAACTTATCAACGAGGGTGTCACCGGCCTAGACCTGCTGGAATTGTTCCCCAGTCGATGCATCCAGCCTCTTCAGGCTCGTGATCATCCTATGTGGTTGTACTCCGGACCCGAAGACACCGCTCGGGTCCACCTAGAGGAAGTGCCATCCAAGACCGTGGATATGTGGTTGAAGAGTATCACAGGCAATCATGACAACCCTAGAGGATCCAGGCGAGTCATCCCCTTCAAAGATGACAATCCACCCGACAAGGTATGCTCTTTTATTCCGACTGCCTGGCATATATGTTCCGACTGCACTTGATGTCGACTGACTTTTACTTGACTTTTTGTCTTGTAGGTTTTTACTGAGATGTATTCAATGCCCAACGGCGAACAAGCTCTGGATCAGGGCCAGGAGGGAGAGGCCAGCGCAAAAGAGAGTGGAGACTGGGAGTCTTTGGATGAAGAGGAGGAGGAGAGCGAGGAGTCGGACGACGAGGAAGAAGTCGACTCGCTGCCGCGTTCTGAACGCCGATGCAAGAAGCAACATGACCCGGCGGGCGGGCGTGGTAAGAACGTGGCTCCGAGTACCCACGCTTAGAAGCGCACTCGGACGTCGACTCCGGAGCCGACAGAGAAGGTCGCCAAGCAGCCCAAGGTTGCTCCTCCCAAGGCTCGGAAGACTTTGCCGCGGATCAAGATGGACGTCCCTGTGGCTTCGGGGTGAGTATCACACTTGTGTTTATGTAGACCGACTGAAATTTCTGTTTTGAACAATTGGATCATGTATCTTGCTAGCCCCACCTCTGATGCTACTGACATGGATATGGATAAGGCACCAGGAGACGAGGAGGCCACCTCTCGGGCTGGTAAGTCCGTTCGACTAGGTTTCATTTAGTCGAGTGAGTCATCAATCGGCTGAATATCTGATATTTCTCCCTTTCTGTAGTTCCGCAAGAGATCGTTGTGCTCCCTGATGATGATGAAGAAGAAGCGCGTCTACAGGAGAGGAAGAAGAAGAGTGGAAGCTCAAGCAGGAGGAGGCTTAAAATTCAAGTCCCTCAGTCGACGCCGGCGCTTGAGGCGGTGGTCGAACATTCCGGAGAGCCGGTTCGGACCAACGTCACATTCGCTAGCCCGCTGACGACTAATCGTCCATCGGGATCGACTGCACAAACTCCTGCCGCTCCAGTGCAACTCCATGCATCTGACCCAGTAACTGCTTCAACTGCCTTGGAGCCATCACTCTTTGCCGCGTATCAGACCCCAGACGACTCGTCGAGTGCCGCTAGGGAAGCTATTTGCCAGGTGAACCTTGTCACGGAGGAGGTGAAGGTGATGCACGAGGCTAGTCAAGTGGCTTACAACGCCAACACTACCCTTCAGACAAATGTTCAGGTCAGCAAAACTCCGACCAAACTTTTGAATGTTGTTTTATATCTGATCACCCACTGGGGTGTTCCTTTGTTTAGAGTTTAGGAAATCTTCCAGTCCACTCGACTCAAGCTGAGTCTTAGTGAACTGTCCGGATCAGTGGGGGCACGCCAAGTGCACCCACTGGGTGTAGTCCCCGAGACCACGGTCGACTGCTGGCAGTCGACTGAGGTCTTAGAATGTACTCTCTTTATTTTTTTTGAACTCACGCTGGGCAGACCCTGCTGAGTATTGATCTGAACTAGTGGGGGCATGCTAAGTGCACCCACTGGGTGTAGTCCCCGAGACTACTGTTGAATATTTGATTCGGCAATGGTCTTAGAGTAACTTTTCCCTGTCACAGTCTCTTATTTCTGTCGACTGACGTATCTCTCTTGCTGACTGCAGTGGTGTTGTGATATTGGAGCTTGACTTTCTGAGTTAAAGACGAAGCATATCAGTGTTGAACTTGACCTTGAACTCGCAAAGAAGAATCTCAAGACTGCTCAACAAGAGACGGCCATCATGGGAGGTAACCATTAGACTGTCTTGTCTGCTTAGTAGCTCGCACTTTCCACTGCTTTTTCTTTCAGTCTCTTTGAACCGAGTGACTTCACACAAGCAGATGTGCGTAGTGAAAACTGCCAACTTTAGGCTCGTCTGAAGAGTGTTGTTTCTTTAGAGAGAATGAAGGAGGCTTTGGAGAAGAAGGACCTGGACCTTGCTGCTTCTCAGAAGGAAGCACGTCAGAAGACGACGCTTGCGGACCAGAAGCTGGCTTCAGTCGGAAAATTGGAGGAGGAGAACGTGAAGTTGAAGACCGCCATCTTGGAAGCTAATCGAGAACTCGAGAAACTGAGGAAGGACAAGGAGAACCTGACCACTGAAGTCGGCAGCCTCAGAACCAAGACACACAAGCTAGAGTCCTATCTGGAACAACTTGCCGCGAAACTTGTCCTGAAGCTTGAAGGTATGGTCATTCAATAGGTTAATTTGTCATTGACTGAAGTTTGTTGTAATATTGTCGACTCATTGTTTTTCGCGATGGAATAGAACTTTGTCAGGACTTTGAAGCTGAAACCGGGCGGGTCAAGACATGTCTCGACCCCATCAATTGTCCCATGAAAGATGACGTTGTGATGAACCTGCTGTGATTGGAATCACGCTTGGATGGTGCAGTCGCTTATCTGGCTCGATTAAAGGCGGCGATGACCCGAGTGGACGCTGAACTCTGGCCTCGGGCGGAACTTTCTCAAGACCTCGAGTCAGTGATGACTCGACTCAATCAGATCCCTGGCTGAGTGCAAGAGTGGAAGAAGTCCTCTGCTCGCTGCGGTGCGGACGTCGCCTTGTCATTGGTTCGAGTGCACATCAAGGAGTCTAAGGAAGACAAGCTGGCGGCCCTCAAGGTAGCGAATACTAAGAAACACTCCTTCCAGTCCTTCATGGACACCTTCCTCGAGGCAGCCACTCGTATTGCCGACAGCATCGACCTCGACAGCTTCTGCGACCCAGCCAGTCCTTCTCCCGCCGAGTGACTGAAAAACATTATGCTTCACCTTTATTTGCCTCAGAATGCCGAGTGATGTTGTAATTGTTAAAACTCCTTCGAGTCTGACGCCCGAGTACTTTAATCTGCAGTTAGGAACATTTGGATTTATCTTTGAATATGTTGCATTTATCTTCGAGTGAAACTCGTTCTTCTCTCGAATTGGTTTCTGTTCGTTCGATGCAGCTTCTAAAGAAGAATCAGCAGTCGACCAGTTGGACGAGCCTTGAGCAGCATTGATCAGCTCATCAGCAAGGCAGTCAGCAATCGTCTTGACGTTCCTGTCAGTAGTTTGCCTTGGCACCAGCCGTTGG
>NC_041393.1:537305436-537305942 GCF_002162155.2 Triticum dicoccoides | reverse complement strand
GGGACCGGTCACCTCATCAACGAGGCATTCACCAATGGTCTTGACATTCCTGAACGTGGCTCGCCTTGGCGACACGCTCAATCTCGTCCTTCTTCTTGATGGCGCAACTCTGGAGTGGGGGTCGTGGTCGACCCGCACTTTGCTAAGTCCCCGAGCGATAAGATCAGTTTTCACTCGGTAGGATTTTTCAAACTTTTGCGAGTATTGGACTGCAGCTAAGTCTCCGAGTGGGAGGATTGCTCACTACTCGGTAGGATTTTACAAACTTAGGCGAGTTCTGGACTGCAGCTAAGCCCTCGAATGAGAGGATTGCTCACCACTCGGTAGGATTTTACAAACTTAGGCGAGTATCGGACTGCAGCCAAGCCTTTGAGTGGGAGGATTGCTCACCACGCGGTAGGATTTTACAAACTTAGGCGAGTACTGTACTGCAGCTAAGCCCCCGAGTGGGAGGATTGCTCACCACTCGGTAGGATTTTTCAAACTTAGGCGAGTACTAGACTATA